>NC_139976.1:34085839-34393339 GCF_963993115.1 Abramis brama
ATTTATTCTCTGTTAAAACTCTGATGGGTGATGGTCCTAATCAAACAGAAAGAGCATTGGAACTATTTCACTTCCTAAAGGCCGCGGGCATATATTGGAAAATATAGGCTAGGGGGAGCCTTAATTTAGAGTATCTTTATCACCAGTGGAAGGCAGCAATGCACTAGTAGTGCCTAGTCTGCCGGAAAGAAGGAGGAGAAGAAGAAGAAGAAGAAGAAGAAGAAGAAGAAGGATCTGGATTATGGCTCATTTAATTTGACTTCGCGGAAGGATACAGCTCATTTGACTTTGCGGGAGACATTTTGTCAAAGTCATAAGTTACAGGTAAGTGCCACTGAATAAATGATCAATTTTAGACCTTTTTTTACGACAAAAATGTAAAACATATTCAATGTTTTTTGTGTTGTTACGTCCTGAGACGTATTTGTGATTGGTATTTAGAAATGTTTTATAAGTTATGTCTGAGAGAAGTTAAGTGTAACGTTACGTCAAGTTCACTTGGCACGGAATATGTAAAATTTTAGAATATGTTCAAGTTTATTGACAAAAACTTATGTACAACATATTCGTACAATGTAAACATATTCGTTGTTTTTGTGTGGATATTTATAACGTTAAGTGTTTACATTTAAAACCTTAAAATGTTAGGCTTAACTTGTGTAATGTTAACTTACGAGGGGAAGCCCCCCATATAACATACTTTTAGCTTAGGGAACGTGGTATATTACCTCAAATTAATTAATAAAACATTGTAATATGTTTAATTTTGGTATGTTATATGATATTTTTGTGTTTCCGTAACGTGAAGACTGAAGAGTTGATATGAAGAGAACGCGGTCTTTCTCATTATAGAAAGCCTAAGTCCCTCCCCTCCGCTTCCGGCTCATGGGACCTTATTTCGGAAAAAAAATGTATGGTAGTCAATGGCGAGAGACAACTTATCTTTTTATTCCGTCTGAACTGTGCCCTGAATTACACATATGATGTTTGTCAATTTAAAAGATAATTATGAAAGTCAAGAAAGTTGCAGTTTGTCATAAAACAGAAGAGTAACATTTAGTTTTATGTGAAAATCGCTCAATGAACTACATCTCTCGTCTCGCACTGTGTACGTCACCGTTGCTCGTATGTGTGCAGTCTGGTACAAAACACTCAGGCATGACGGCGTAACGTTACGATTATAACGTAAGACTATAGAAAAAATGACAGACGTTAGCTTCAGTAAAGTTAGCTTCATTCATTGAGAGAAAAGGTATGACGTCACATGTGCGCCTTTTGGGTGTGTAGTCTTTGTAATTATGTATTTTCACAGTCTTCCATCAAACTGCGACTTTCTTGACTTTAAAATGTATCTTTTAAATTGACAAACATCATATGTGTAATTCAGGTCACAATTCAAACGAGATCAAAATTTTTGTTGTCTCGCGCCATTGACTACCATACAATATTTTTCCGAATTAAGGTCCCATGGTGTTCCACCGGAAGGGGAGGGACTTAGGCTCTCTATAGCCCATGTAAAGTTAGGCCTAACGTTACTTTTATGGATGCGAGTAATCTGAAATCTATGAAATGTGTAATGTTAAACACATTAATACGCTATTTTAGAGTAACGTGAGCGTGATGATTAAGATTGTGTAAACTTTTGCAATTGTCCCGTGAAGAGACCGACATAAACCTGAATATCTAACGTTCCAGGTACGATAAAATGGCGCTCAATTTGAAACAGCATTTTGACCTCTTGAGGACGGCATTTCAGAAGGCCGTTATCAGTGGGTGCCTCAATAAGCTTCCTAGGTCGTGAATCAGCTGATACTATTATTTTGTGTACTCAAATTCGTGCACTGGTGGCAAGTGATTTATATTAGTGATCACATAATCTAGGATTAGAGTTCTTCAATTTTTGAAACACTTTGTATTGTATAGCCTAAGTATATTTCAATTATAAATGCGTTACAATATGGAGTAAAATTGTTTGCAACTCCAGTTTCATCACAAATTTAAGGAAACAGGCCTAACTAATATAGTTATGTTAAATTATTTTATAAGCGTCAAATTATTATTATTATTTTGTGATCAATTGTACTTTTATTTCTCCATCAGGGTGTGGCCAAAGTGATGCTCTGTCGTCATTGCAAGTTTTCTGACAAAAGCCAGTCAATTCTCCTACAGCAATATCTACTGAAACACTGGCACGTGACCAGAACACTTCACTGCATTTACATACATTGTGTGTGTACATTCAAAACCAAAGGTGCGTTAAAGACTCATCTGGCAAGATTTCACTCTGAAAAAAAAAGCAAGAGATTTTCTACATTCAGTTGTTCAGTTTGTGAGTTCAGTGGCATCTGTGAGGAAAAGACATATTTTAGCCATCTTGCAAGCCATCTAAAGCAACATGAGACTGTAACATGCCCTTTTGCAAACTACATTTGAAACAAATATATTATCAACGCACAAAAATCGCAAACATAGTAGACAAACTCCACAGGATTTAAAAGGATCTGTTTTAGCGCATTGCAAACAATTTGTAACTGAAGAGGGGAGTATGTGGCAAAAGTGTATTTTTCATACATATGTCACCAAATAAGCAGTACAAGGGTAAGCATTTCAATTTTACAGTTCCACCTATACTGCATTTTGCCTTTTATTTTTTTTCTAGTGAGTTTTGTGATTAAAATGACTGGTTTTGTGGTGGTAATTTCAAGAAATGTGCACCTAAAAATTCACCCTCAAGTTGTTACAAACCTGTATGAGTTTCTTTCTTCTGTTAAACAAAAAAGAGGTTTGGAAAAGCTTGAGGGTGAGTAAGTGATGACAAAATTTAGATTTTTGGGTGAACAATTTTAATTTGATCATTCATACATGTATCGCCTTTGCTTCACACTGACCACTCACTGACATAAACATCTTTATCCTCATGGAAATAATATACAACTTTAATTAAAGGTACAGTATGGCTGCGTTTACACTCGCGTCTCGCCTCCCTCAGTGCTACCGCGACAAAGCACGTACGCAACAAATGACGTCAGAAAAGTATCAGTACATTATAATCGGTTATGGTCTATTACTATACCGATACCGAATCGTCCTCGTTTGCATCGCGATGCATCATTGAAACGATTCATTTCGACACCCCTAATGTCACGTTGTCACTTCACTGTACATTCGCTCATTAGTGGTCAGCTGCTGCAGTGTGCCAAAATCGAAATCGTTGGCACTTTAAATCGTTGACGCTTTAAATGCCGTTTCAGTATTTTATATTTTGTTCCTGGAGTTCATAAAGTTTGCAAAGTGTTTTGCGCTAAAAATGTCCAATGTTTGTAAATGTGATCATTTTCTAATCTCACCTCTTAAATGTGTAAATATCAAGAATATTTTGATTATCCATTTCATGACTCCTTTAGCACACAAAAATGTTATTTTTCACGTCTCCAATTTAAAGAGAGGTCATACTCTAATGAAAATAATACTTTTGCACTTTTTGATGAATTATTGACATCTGTTTTACACAGTATGGATTATTGGATTATTTAGGCCCTCTTTGGCAGCTAATTCCAAACTTGTTTTCAAATTTTAAAGTTATCAATCTCATTTCTTACAAAAGTTAAAAGATCTGAGGAGACGAGCAGAAAGGTAATCTTCAGATGATCCAACAGTCTATTCTGTGATCTATTCACAAATTGTCAATAGTGCTTTTTATAAAAGAGACGCATCACTCTTATACAGTTGTTTAAGCCAAGATGAAAACGACATTGCTGTTCGCCAGCATTTTTTGTTTCCATAACATATTCACAAAACATTTAATGACCGACTAATAACACTAATAACAATACAATTACAAATTAATAATAATAATAATATCACTAAACATATATATAGGCTTAATAGCTAACGGTCTTTAGATCCGAACACAGCAAATAAGTCATCTGTGAAAATCAAAAGCAGCTTCAAACACCGCCTTAAAAGAAAACGTATATCATGAAATCAAAATTGACCCTATTTACTTTGTTAGCGCACATTACTTTGTCTTGAGGTGAACAATTAATCCGTTTAAGTTAATACACAGAAAACAAATAGTTTGTCGTGGTAATCATTAATCAAAATCTGAAAATTTGCTTCCGCCCTGGAATGGCATCCCTTCTCTGATGACGTCTGTTTGACGAGTTGGGTTTGAACATCCTTAACCCTCCCTTCTATGAGCAGAGATGGAGAGGAGGAGCGCTAAAGCAAAAACCCTGTCCCTCTGTTGCAACTTCCGATTCACGCGGACTTTAATGAAGAGACAGATGCCAAAAGTTAGGACCATTTTGCTTTCACTTTTAGGGAATAAGAGCACGTTTACATCCATGTTCTTAATGTGATTATGCTTAAAGGGATAGTTCACTTTGAAATTAAATTTTGGTATGTTTTAGCTTACCTCAAGGGCATCCAAGATGTAGGTGTCTTTGTTTCCGCAGTAGTTTCAATTTTGATATTTTTAGGTCAAACCGTTCTTGTCTGTCAGTCATATAATGCAGGTCTATGGTCACTATCTCAAAGAGCATGCACAGAGAAGTCCAAATTAAACAATTCCCCATCGTAAGTACACATTCATGGCCTAAGACACGAAACGAGCGGTTTGTGTGAGAAAACAAACAGTATTTATATCGTTTTTACCTCTTGTACACAGCCACGTCCAAGTGATCTGAGGGTGCGGGCGCTTCGGTACCTCACTCATTGTTTACACAGAGATTTCGGAAGTGTTACCTTTCACTGTGAAGATCTAAACATATTTAAATCGCAATGGAAGGCGATTTCGATATATCAACAGACAACGTTGAATTTTTTTCACAACCATATTTATGTAAGTAGAGCTACACGAACATGAATACACACTGTGTATTATTATTATTATTATTATTATTATTAGTAGTAGTAGTAGTAGTAGTATCATTGACTGCACCCTTATGAGTAGTACACGTAGTTTCACATTGGTTTGACTACATATCTCTCTCATGTAAAACCATTCTTACCAAATATATGGTGCCCATATAAAAAAGTAGTAGTTATAGAAATGCAAGTCCCCCCCCAAAAAAATTGTTTTACTAACTTCACATAACATTTCATGTAATGCCAGCTTTACAAATAGAAAGGACACATACAAAGACGTTGTTCACATACCTCCGTTGGATGCGAAAACACCATAGGCACAGCTGATGATGTCAGTACTATGCGATCCACTCCTTGGTTTATAAAATCATCAGGGGAAAAATGATCGCTGCAGACCCTCCTCAACTTATGTGTACATACATCAATGTGTACATACATTTACGAGTCATTAAATCATGTTTAATTTGGACTTCTCTGTGCATGCTCTTTGAGGTGGTGACCATAGACCTGCATTGTTGACTGACAGACAAGAACGGTTTGACCTAAAAAATATCAAAATATAAACTACTGCGGAAACAAAGTCACCTACATCTTGGATGCCCTTGAGGTAAGCTAAAACATACCAAAATTTAATTTCAAAGTGAACTATCCCTTTAATAAGCCGACCATGCATGTGGTAACGTAAACGTGTTAATCCATTTAAAGTCCAGACAGAGCGAGCTTTGCGCGGGCGCAAACTCTGAATCTTTCTTGAAATGTGTTTTCATCTTGTGCAGAAGTACTGTCAAAATCCTATGTAACGGCATGAGAGGATAAGGCGGGCATACACTGCGATTTTCGTCCGATTTTGAGCCGAATTCTGACTCGTGCGACTCTTTTTCGGGTCGGGCCGATTTTCAGCTTTGTCGTGCGTCTTTTGTCGTGCAGTGTACAGGGGGAAACGAGAGGCGATTAACCTCTCCCGACCGCAATCGGATGGTCGGATGAATTTCTGGCATGTTAGAAATTTTGGTCGCTCCTCGTGACTATATCGCGCAGTTGAAGCAGAGATACAAACCGATTGCCCTAAACTCAGTGTTTTTCCCTCACTGCGCCTGCGCGAAAACAGAAGTTTAACAATTTCATCTGCAGCAAAAAAAAAAAAAACACAGAAAAGAGGGAGATCTTTAAGTTCTGTAGTTCAAACTAGCTACAAATTACTGTTGCTTACCTCCAGTCCGTGTTGCAAAATGGATTAACCATTACCCACTTCTTCCAAGCCACCTGCGATGTAGGCTACACTTTGCCTCTTTTATTAATTTGTTAAACAATGTTTTTGAAATAAAGCTGTTTTTAATTTTCATTGATGAATTATTGCAGTGTTCGGACATATTATAGATGGTTAATAATTAATGATATGCCTATAATTCATTGTAATCGACCTAAATGTTTTAGACAATTTTCAATGAGGAGGAGTAAGCTGTGATATTTTATTATCCTCACAGCGCGTTGGTTTTGCGGTGATGCGCTATGAAATTATTGCGTGGCAATTTAACAGCCTATCACTTTAATAATAAAAGTAGCCTAGGCCTTCCCTAATAATAATAATAATATAGGCCTACAATAATACTAATAATAATTTAATACATAAATTGGAAATGCTAAATCATCTTGATATTGATAGCTGATGCTTGTTTTGACAATATCTCTGGATACATGATATAGTCTATAGGCAACCCGGCACGAGGAAACTGTTGAAAGTTAAGTTCTGTAGTACCCCTACTTCTCCACGGTTACTTACAAGTAGAACCACGACTCCCCAAGTCCATGTTGAGCCTGTGAGTAATGTGTCTCAGACTAATACACATAGCTTGTCTGGTCTGGCCGGTGCATCCTCCTTCTGTGCAAATCCTCCGATTAGACTAGAGTTTCCTGAATTTGGACTATCTATGGAAATTGCGGATGTATTGCATTTCATAGAACGATGTGAAAGCTACATGGAGATAAGACCTCTTTCATGGCCTGAGTTGCTTGGGACATTGAGTACAGTTTTAAAAAGTTCAGCCTCGAGTTGGTGGAGGGCGGTAAAGTGTACAGTCCATGATTGGAAATCATTTAAAGAAGCTTTCATGGCAGCCTTTCTCCCTGCAGACTATATGAGTGAAGTGGAGGAGAAGCTGAGAGTGATGGTGCAGCAACCTGAACAAAAGCTCAGAGACTTTGCATATGATTACAGAGCTTTGTGTATAAAATGGAAACCTGAGTTGAGTGAGGAAGAGCTGGTTAACAAGATCCTCAATAATGTCAACCCCAAAATAGCAGGTTCCTTGAGTTAAGTTAGTTCCAGTTAGTTAAGATTGGATCCCTGGTGGAAAAAGATTGTATGAGTATAAAAGATTACTGGCAAAAAGTCAATGACAAAGCTGGAAAAGACAAGATAAATAAAAGAGGCTCTAACAAACCCGTTGCTCCCAGTATGTCAGCAGGTCTGTCAGTGATATCACCATCGGAATCAAATTAATCCAGCATCACTTCTGGTGGTCCCTATCATGCTGAGTGGATGGCAGGTGGAGGCTGTGGTGGATACGGGAAGTGCCTTTACCCTAATGCAAGAGAGCCGATGGAAGGAGATTGCAGGTATGCATGATGAAATTCAGAATGTTAAGCAGAACTTTGTGATGGCTGATGGAAAGATGCATCAATCGAAGGGACAAGTTGAGCTGAAGTATGAATGGCACCAAGAAAGAGGGAAGTTGGAGGTGTATATAATGGAAGACTCCCACCTGGTTTTTCCCGTTGTTCTGGGATTGGACTTCTTGACTCGTGTTGGTGCCACCTTTGACTTCTCACAACTCTGCTACAAACTACCCTCTAAAAGAGGTGACTCTGGTTATCCTTTTATCTGTTGTCAACAAGCATCTTTTATCCAAGGATCTGGAAATCAAATGATTGGCTCTCATCCACGGAGCAACCTCAGCTTGTATTATCCTATAACTGAGGAACAATCATATTCCTTTTCAAGAACCAGAAAGAATGTGCCGGGAATCATTGAACCCTCTCTCTCTCCTTGGTCGTCACCCGTTGTCCTGGTAGAGAAAACTGATGGAACATTCCGATTCTGTGTTGACTATCGGAAGGTAAATAGCAAGACCATTTCAGATGCCTATACTATGCCCATGATCCACGAAATTTTGGAGTCCTTGGACGGGGCAACGTGGTTTTCTGCCTTAGACCTGAAGTCAGGTTATTGGCAGGTGGAGATGGCAGAGGAGTCTAAGCAGAAAACAGCCTTTGTTACTACAGCAGGTCTATTTCAATTTAAGACCATGCCGTTTGGAGCACGGAACTCATCAGCCACTTTCCAACGGTTGATGCAGACAGTATTGAGTGAGATCATTGGAAAAATCTGCTTCGTGTATATTGATGATATCATCATATATTCCAAGACAAAAGAGCAACATCTAGTCGATTTGAGGGCTGTAATGGAGAAATTGTGTAAAGCAGGATTAAGTCTGAACATGAAGAAGTGTCACTTCTTTCAACGTCAGCTGAAGTTCTTGGGACACATAGTGTCAGACAATGGTGTGGAGGTGGATCCTGACAAAACCCAAGCCATAAGTGAATATCCAGTGCCCGGTGATCTCTTGTCGCTACAGAGGTTTCTAGGACTTGTAGGATGGTATCACAAGTTTATACCTCATTTTGCGGATGTTGCTGCGCCTTTAAATCATATGAAGCGGAAGGGAGTGAGATGGAATTGGATGCAGGAATGTCAGGACAGTTTTGAGCAATTGAAACGTGCAGTCACAAATCCTCCTGTGCTATCTCAGCCTAATTTGTCACTCCCCTTCCAGGTACATACCGATGCAAGCGACATGGGGCTAGGTGCTGTACTTACTCAATGTACTGAAGAAGGTGAGAAGGTGATTGCCTATGCTTCAAGAATGCTAAAGGGGGCTGAAACGAATTATTCAACTTCCGAGAAAGAGTGCTTGGCAGTAGTCTGGGCTGTGGATAAGTGGAGGCATTACTTGGAAGGAGTGGAGTTTGAAGTTTATACAGACCATGCAGCCTTGACTTGGGCCTTTAATTGCCCGAAGACGTCTTCAAGGTTGACAAGGTGGATTCTTCGACTGCAAGCTTTTAGCTTTAAGGTTTTCTATCGACGGGGTTGCCTCAACCAGGTACCAGATGCTCTTTCGAGAATATATCCGGCCCGCTCTGAAGGTGTGTTACCCTGCATGGTTATAACAAGATCCAAACTCACTACTGACTTGCCACACAATCTGTCTGAGATAGCTAAAGCCCAGGCTAGTGACCCTGACATTCCATCATTGAAGAAACGTAATCAAGATCTGCCTCAGAAACCAGGGAGGATACAACCCCTTGGGAGGACATCTAGGCAGATTAAAGACACTCATGAGGGTCTTAGAGGTGGCCTGGTGGCCTACTGTTCGCAAAGACGTTTGTGAACATGTCAAGACATGTAACGTTTGCCAGAGGTACAAGGGGGAATGTTCCAAACCGTCTGGGCTTATGCAGTCAACTGAAGTTACAGAACCCAGCCATACGCTGGGAATTGATCTAATGGGTCCTCTTCCTTTAAGTAAGAAAAGAAACACGATCCTGCTGGTGATTGTTGACTACTATACAAAATGGGTCGAACTCCATTAAAAGATAGTACAACACCGAAGATAGTGAAAATACTAAAGGAAGAGATATTTACCAGGTGGGGGGTACCTCGATATCTTGTATCTGACAGGGGGCCTCAATTCACTTCAAATCTTTTGGTTGAACTGTGTAAAGATTGGGGAGTGGGGCAGAAATTAACAACCAGTTATCATCCCCAAACAAAAACCGAAAGAGTAAATAAGACCTTGAAGACTATGATTGCCTCATTTGTTGGAGATAAGCACTCGAATTGGGATCAGTGGCTTCCAGAGCTAAGATTCGCTATCAACTCAGCACATCATGAGTCGACTGGTGTAACTCCGGCACAACTGATGCTTGGAAGATCTTTGAAAGGTCCGCTTAAAAGACTTTTATATAAATCACCATCTCCGAATAAAGCTGCCTATACATTGCTAGACAGACAAAGAATATTGGCAGATGAGGTAGCACGTAGAGTGGGATTGCAACGTGCCAGACAAGCCAGATATTACAATGCCCGGCATAAAGATGCGCAGTTTAAACCAGGTGATCTGGTCTGGTTCCGTTCTCATCCTATCTCTAGTGCTCCTAACAGGTTTTCAGCCAAGCTTGCGCCTAAATGGGAGGGGCCTGCTAGGGTGGAAAAGAAATTGGGGCCAGTAAACTAGAGTATAAGATGGGGTTCTCCTGAAAAAGCTGACAGTATTAATGTTGTTAATTTGAAAAGGTACTATGGTCCTATTCCTGCTATGTCATAGATTGGGGGAGGGAACTATGTAGCACCTCTACATATTTATATTTAATTTGTGTCAGTATGTTATGCAAGAATGGAAATTGGATTAAGGTTATCAAGTTGTATCTTGGTTTCTAATACTATGAAGTTCTTGACTCCATTTCCTATAATGCTGTGCTGGACTATTATTTCCTGTTTTTGTTTCTTCCTGTTTGGTGTTTTCTTCATGAATGGTGATTGCATATGTATATAAGGGGGTAGGAACCAAGGTGTGGAGTGTTGTTTTCCCGGGAACTTCTCCAATTGACGGACCTCAAATTTACCAGGTGGATATCCTTGTTTGCAGCATGCCTCGCTGGCAGGATTTACTTGTGTTGTTTTGGAGTGTTTCGTGACATTGGACTTTTTGACGCAATGCAGCACCAAAGACTGGGGTACATTTGTCTGGGACTAATGAAGGTTGTGGTAAGAGTTATGCGACTCATTTGTTAGTGCAAAGACAATGGGAACTATGATGAGTCACGACCAGGTGGACTTTTTTTCATGTGTTGGATTAAGGATATGTACTTTCTGGGTGTTTATATAATACACATCACCTTTGCAACGTGAGATGACTGAACTATTTGTATTTTATTGATGTGACATCGCTAATATTGAGAGTGTTACACAGTGAAGTCGCAGCTCGACGTTCGGACCGTAGGCTATAGTATGAGCACAGAAATCCTGAGCTTTGGCTTTACATCGCATGCGATCTACTCGTTCAGTGTGAGTAGGTACCTTGCTGAAATCGCACAGACATCTCACAGTGTATGTCCGCCTTTACATGTTGGAATACTTAATTTACATCACAACAGACATAATAAACGGAATACTCTGAGTCAAACAATAATATCGTGTATCGTCGATCGAACAGGCTGACGATAGGATGATATGAAAATTGAGCATATCGCCCAACACTAATTTATACTGCATATCAGGGGTGCCCAATCACGTTTCTGAAGATCTACCTTCCTGCAAAGTTCAGCTCCAGTCCTAATCAAACACAGCTGAACCAACTCATTAAGATCTTCAGAAATGCTTGATAATTGGGCACAGGATTGGGTACCCTTGCTATAATGCTAAGATACCGATGACACTAAATCCATTTTAAGGTTTTTATCCAAAGGAAACTTTAAAGACCTTTTATATACGTTTTTTTTTTTTTTTTTTTTTTTTTTTTTTTTTAATTGCTCTTTTATAGCATTTCAACTTCTTACATGCCAAGGAACCTTGGCTGGCATGCCATTAAAACACCAACAAACCTACAAAGATACTAATAAATGTGTTATCTTTAGAACCTTCTAGAGGGCATGCTGTAGGTGTGCACAGGATCTGCTTGTTTATATATTTGGCTACAGCCAATATACATAGACCAGTCATCACTTGAAATTAACAAATACAATCCTGTAATCCAGAAAGAAAAGAAAGAAAATTTTAGTTTATCAGGATAGACTTGTGTTTGCACTGCCCTAATCTTTGATTGTTCTTCTATCCCAAAACAGGATGTCTGCTGAAGGAGAAACAGAGGACTGAAACAACACACGTTCACAAACACACAATACACGCACATGCCCTATATACATCAGCGTTTTATAGGCTTTTTATTTTTCTATGTATAATTTTAATTTGGTTTTGCTTTGTTTGTTTTAAACATTCAATTTGTATTGCATATTTTGAAATGAAATAAAAGCTCAATTTAATGTTGGGAAACATGGCTATAGGCCCTACAAAAGAACATGGTAGGCCTACCGTTTTCTGTGGTATATTGCTTAATGATTTTTACATGGGTTTCACATGAAGTTGCAGGTTTACATGGGGTGTAGGTTTAACATAGATTGTTGATGGGTTTCAAATGTTATTACATGGGTCTCGCATGGGAATTTTACGTTTCACATGTGATTATAGGTTTCACGTGGGAATTTCAGGTTTCACATATGATCTCATGGGTTTCACATGTGATTATAGGTTTCACATGGGAATTTTACATGTGATCTCATGGGTTTCACATGTGATTATAGGTTTCACATGGGAATTTTACATTTCGCATGTGAGCTCATGTGTTTCACATGTAATCGCATGTGTAAATGTTTCAAAAGCACACATTTCCCATGTGCAAAACACGTTTCACATGTGATCCACATATTTCACATGTGCAAAACACACGTTTTTACATGTTAAATTTCACATGTGCAAAATCGGGGTCAGTAAGATTTTTAATGTTTTTAAAAGAAGTATCTTCTGCTCACCAAGGCTGCATTTATTTGATTAAAAATACAAACAAAAACAGTAATATTGTGAAATATTATTATTTAAAATAGCTGTTTTCTATGTGAATATACAGTAAAGTGTAATTTATTCCTGTGATCAAAGCTGAATTTTCAGCATCATTACTCCAGTCTTCAGTGTCACATGATCCTTCAGAAATCATTCTAATATGATGATTTGATGCTCAAGAAACATTCATTATTATTATCAATGTTGAAAACAGTTGTGTACAATTTTTTTTTTTTTCAAAATTCTTTGATGAAAAGAAAGTTCAAAAGAACAGCATTTATCTGAAATCTAAAGCTTTTGTAACATTAAACACTACCGTTCAAAAGTTTGGGGTCAGTAAGAAGTTTAATTTTATTTTTGGGGGAAAGAAATAAATCAATACTTTTATTCATCAAGGATGAGTTAAACTGATCAAAAGTTAGAGTAAAGACATTTATTTATAATTTATAATGTTAGAAAATATTAAATGCTGTTCTTTTGAACTTTATATTCATCAAAGAATTTTGAAAAAAATTTGTACACAACTGTTTTCAACATTATTATGTCCATTGTCTTCACAGTGGTGGTCAACCTGGATGATGAAAAAATGACAGTGCAAGGAGGTGATCTTCCAGGTCTATACAACACTAAACAATTCCATCTCCACTGGGGTAACGGCAGCTCCTCACCTGGCTCCGAACACACTGTGGATGGCAAACAATACCCAATGGAGGTATGAATGAATTCATTTTCCATGCAAATGCATTGCATTATTCCACATATCATTATCCCAAATGCATTATCTTTATACGTCTGATTCTGTTTCTCAGCTGCACATTGTGAATGTCCATTCAAAATACAACGGGAGTGTGGCAGCTGCTCTTGCTGCTAATGACAGCACAGGATTGGCTGTTCTTGGTTTCTTTATTGAGGTGAGCAAGACCACGTTATATCCAGAGTCAAGCGCAAACCTTAAAGTATATTCATGGCTTAGTTGTGTGCTCATGTGTATGTATTTTTCTTTAACCAACAGGGAACCAATGAACAAAACAAAACAAAAAGTTGGGATATCCTAACATCTTTTTTGACACAGATCTCTTTTTCAGGTAAAGAAATAGTTTGTTGTTGATAGTTTACCCAGAAATGAACATTTTGTCACTCCTCACCTTCATGTCGTTCCCCATTGAAAGAATGTTTCAACTGTTTTTGTCCATATATTGAGTGTCAGTGTGGTCCAAAACAACAATGGCATTCAGGCACAGATCATAGAGAAATACCTTCTTTTGTTTTCCACAGAAAAAAGAAAGTCATAAAGGTTTTTGAACAACAATGTTGACAGATTTTTAATTTTTGAGTAGTGAGCCAGATCAGCGTCAGACTTCACTCAATTCTGTGAAAGCGATGTTTGCCATGTGGTCTTCGTACTTTGGTTAACGATATGTATTGCAAATATTATCTCAGTTTGATAGTCTTCACTGATTCAGCGTTAGTAATTGAGTCTCGTGTTAAGTGCAACATCAGACATTATCAGAGCCTAAATTCGTGTAGTATTTGTCCTTGATTAGCCAAAGTTATGAACGTGGTGTGTTTGTGGTCTTGCCACTTGATCATGTTTGTTTTGTTAATTACCTAATTCTGAATTTACTACTGGTTTCCTACTATACGTTGCCGGTTTGTGCCACTTTCTAATTCTGTCGATTGGTGTTCTTACAGCAATTTGCAAACATCTACAGTTATATCTTCATTGTTAGTTAGGTTAAGAGTGATCGCAACTTTTTGTATTTTTGGTTTTAGTTAGCATAGTTCATGTAAAGCGTCGAATACACTGAAGATTTTGGGTTTTGTTTCTACAATTTCTAGTTAGTTTTGTGTTTTTTGGATTACCAGTTACGGGAATCTTTTTTTATTTATTATTATCTCTTCTTCAATTTGGTGACACCTGTTTTTTTTATGTTTGTATTCTATTTTTTATTTATATTGTTTTGTAACTTGTTCACACACTGCATTTTTTCTGATAAATTGTACTCGGTACTGTACGTTCTTTTTTTTTATCGGTTGTTTCTGTTTATTGCACATGCTGCAGCAATTATATCTCACTTACATGTTATGCAATCATACCTGAAGACGGCCAAGTAGTTCCTTACACCCTCTTGACGTTTTTGTGTATTTAGGTAATTCAACCACAGACATCATGAATCAAATCACAATGGACAGTCTGCTTGAAGGGGTGAACAGGACTAAATATTACCGGTACCAAGGCTCCCTAACCACACCCAACTGCAATGAAGCTGTGATCTGGACTGTGTTCAAAGATCCCATCAAAGTCAGCCAGGACTTTGTAAGTCAAGGCAACTCTATCGTAGAGTAATTCATAAAAATCATATACATCTATTACTAGATGGCAACATTTTTCATATTCTGAGTTAAAACCTAAAAGTCACTCAGTTGAATTTATTCCTCCAAACAGATCAACCGATTCAGCACATCTACCTTTTTCAAAGCAAGCCCTTCAGTTCTGACGACCAACAACTTCAGAGGAGTTCAGCCCTTGAATGGCAGAGTTGTGACATCACAGGAGGTAAAATCCGCAGCACCTTCATCTGCGGCCACATCCACTATTTCTATCGTCCCAGTTCTTCTCTTGCCAAGTTTGTGTTGGCTGTAAAAAATACATTTGTGTTTTTGTGCACGCAAATATGAGCTTGTTTCATTTAATTGATTACTCTTATACATTGTGTCAGCTTTATTGATCATGTTTGATGTTTCTTTAATATTCTAATTTTGTCACTTGTATCATCTTATTTTGATGATACTTGACTGTTCGTAATTCTACCCATTGTATTTTTAAACGCACAATTTGCTATCTGTCACAATAACATGAGGCCTAGAGTTGGAATAGGATAAAATCCAAAATACACTGCTAATGTTTTATATGAAACTCATGGTATCTGTAATTATATTCAACATTAGATGATTCTGTAGTATTTAAGAGGATTTATGTTTTAAATGTCTAAAGCATGACAGCTATGACAGACCTCAGTTATTAAAATTAAATCAATAAATGTTTGCTGTTTAATAACAAAATGTCTCCCAGTCTAAATGCTTGTGTGTGTGTGTGTGCGCGTGTATACTACCATTTAAAGCAGGGTTCACCAATCTCAGTCCTGGGGCCTGTACCATGAAGGTAGCTGAACAAACTCGGGGTTACAGGATTAGTTTTGAGTTCACAAAACCAAACCGATGCAATCAGGCTTTATTGGTACCATGATGCAGCTCATCAACTTTCTCTGTCAACTCAGGCTTTGATCCTCAAGCTATGATTACTCCACGCGCGCGTGCACATAAAAGAGTGACGTCGACACTGAACAACCAATCGCGGGTAGAGCGAGAGCGATATATTTTTCTGCGGAGGAACAAGAGATAATCATTCATAATTACGATGAATTTAAATATGTATTTCAAGCTCGAAACAATACGGTCTCTGCTGCCAAAGCAAGAGAAGACTGTTGGAGAAAGATTGCTGATTGTTAATGTGTAAGTTAAACAAATACGTTCTATATTTATGTAAAATTATGTATATATGTATGTGTAGCCTATACGTGTAATATAGCCTATAGCCTATTTTTATAATATATAAAAATTTGCATGTACTAAGAAAGATTAAAAGTCATTGGGTCTCATTCATGAAACATTCGTAAATATACGAGTAAATATGTGAGTGATTTGCGCGTAAAGAGACATTCCCGAAAATTCTTCTCCTGATTCACAAATACTTCGTAAACGTCAGATTTGATAGTGAAATGTGTGTGTGGGTTAATGAATTCCAATCACTCGTAAATGGGACGCGCGTGCACGCTCATTCTCAATTACCATAAATCCCGCCAATTAAAACCGACTGACAGCTATATATGGGCATCATATTATGACACGAAACGAAGGATTTCAACATGTCTTCTCAAAAGCGAATGCTATTGTATTATTACATGTATAATTTTGGAAGAAAAAAAAAAAAAAAAAGCGAATGAAGAAGAGAAATTTCTCAGATGCAGAAATTAAAGTTTTATTATCAGAAGTTCATTCAAAACGACACATTTTATTTTCAAGCGTACATAGTGGCGTATCAGGTCCTAAAAAAAAAAGGATTTTTTTAGGTAATAGGCTACATGCTTTAGGTAAAAATGCTTGGCAGCATATTACAGATGCAGTTAATGGAGTTTCATCTTTTAATCGAACAGTCCCAGAAGTGAAAAGAAAATGGTTCGACATGAAGCTTGACTGCAACACTTGTAACTTGCGGACTTGTAAAAAACAAAAACAAAAAAAAAACAGCTTGAATATAAAAAAATAAAAAAAACTTGTGGACTTGTGTTCCGTTTGCAGATGCTATTACTGGCTCTCGTAATACAAGTAAAAAGAAAAACCGTATGTAATTACTATATATAATACTTTTTCAAAATGCTGTGTAAATATGTACCCGATTACGTTGAATTAAAATGCAGTTTATTAATGAGCAAAACGTTCGGATGTTAAACGTACTATTTACGCGTGGCTGGGAGCAGGTGTAGATTTCTTTCGTACCAACTAACATTTGGGAAATACGAACATTTTAATGAATCCGAAAATTTACGCCAGAACCACTTTACACACGATTTACACAAAAATTCGTTCTGCTCGTGTTTCATGAATGAGACCCATTGATTTTTAGATGCAACCCCAACTCCAAATGTTCTTGGCAGCAGATAAAGACAAAATATAAAAATATAATTCAAAGTGGTGAGTATTTACCACAACCTTTTATTATTTTTGTGAACATTTTATCACAAACACTTGTTTGCAGCAAACAGAAATAAAGAGTTAAATTCAGAAAACCAGAATACACTGTGGCGGAGGAGTTGGCTCTGAGTAGGCAATAAGGGACGGCCGATTATGGATGGGATTACAGGTGCTGTACAGTCTGACCCTGGTGCTGGCTCCTCTAAGCAAGTAACACTGGGTACGTGTGCAATACATTACTACTTTTAAGTTTTAAATATGGCTGACTGTATGTTCTGCAGTAGAGGGAAATACAGTGTCCCTGTTGAAGCCAGCACCACATACACAGTCTCCCACACAGAGGTCAGTATGCAGCAGACAGAACACCAAACTAACCTGCTTTACAACAGTTATGCTTTACATTGGCCTATTTTTATTTATTAGGGTGGAGGAAATGAAGACACTCTGTCTGTGTGTTCTCAGACAGTTGCTGATGTGAATGCACTGGGCTTTTTATTATGGCAAACATTTGAATGTGTGGCATAAAAAAGGGACTGGCCCTTACACATCTCTTTTGTAGGATTTTTCACAACCTGACCCAGAAACTGAGGCCTCTACCTCAATGGGCTTCAGAAGAAATGTGTAAGGATTTAAAACCCTTGACATAAATTACAGTCAGTCCTGTGTTTGTAGGAAGTCAAGGAACTTTTTGTGATTTGATGAGCCTCCAGAAAACTTGTAATGATCATGTTTGTGGTGGAATTATGTTTCAGGTGGAAACAGACTCAGTCTGGGCCCTGTACAAAAGGAGTCTTGAACTAGAATGCACAGTAAAGGAGCTGGACTGAGCTGAGGAGGCTCCAAAAAAACAAACAAAAAAAAACAAAATTGGAGATCAAACAGCTGGATAAAACTGATCTCAGTATGTGAACTTATTTAACCAAGTAACACTTTAGTATGAATATTTATTGATGCAACTTTCTCTTGCTCTCTTTCTCCCTCCCATCCCACAAAACCAATAAACAGTTTGAGACCTATCTGCAGTTTCAATGTGCTTTTATTAAGTGTAATATTGTATGGTGATTGCATCTACATCTGCACCAGCTGGGTGGCTCTGGTGACTCTGAAGCGCCGAACACAGTTGAAACGTGCCTTTAGGAGGCCAAAGGTCATCTCTATCTTCACTCTGGTTTTACTGAGGGCCACATTGAAGCGGTGCTGTGGCCCTGTCTGAGGGTCATGATAGGGGGTTATTGTGTAGGTTTTTCTATCTCAGTTCAAATTAAGTGTTTTGTACTGTACCAAATTTAACTTGCTTTCCTCAAAGCGCTGACACAACAAAGACTCACGGAAAATTCGTGAGTCATGCACTGGAGCCAGGCCATTTGGCATACAAACTTGTGATCATACGTTCATGACCACCACAAGTCGTCTGCAGATGAAATGTTTAGTAGATCATTGTTATATCTGTTAAAGTTACTATTAATTTAAAGATTCATCTCACAGAAAATAATCATCTCACATATTCACATCATCTCTACCTGAACATTAAGGCTGTGATAGGACTTCCTATTAACACAATCTGCCCCATGTTCCCCTAGAGCAGTGGAGATTGGAGCAATAGACTGCATACATGTTGCAATGACTCTAGGGAATCCTATCATAAGATTAACAGAATAACAATAATAAAAAAGATTTAAAATAATTCTTAACATGTATTGTATAGTACATTTGTGAAATTTGCTTTTTTTTCTTCTTTTTTTTTAAATGTGTTCATGTGAGGTCACCCTATATCAATATATCTTACCGGCAATTTTATAAAAGCCCTCTTTTATGGACATGGTCGATAAATGTCCGGGGATCACTATTAATGAAACTATTCATGTACTCCTGCAGAGCGACCTTGCGAATGGTTTGACAAACCGTGTTTTCCCCTAGCTTCTGTTCGTCACCCACCGTGCAAGAATGTACCACTTGCAAAAAAAACGCAACGCAATATTTGCGGTACAGTAAGTGCAAATTCGACGTGTTAAATTCTTTATGTGCGGCTCAAGAAGTTCGCAAAGATAAGACATTGCTTCAGTGGAAAATCTGTATCTTTCATACAAATAACTATCAGGAAAGGCAAGGGGATTTTGTCATGCTTAAAACTCTTTCTTTACGAAGTTCTCGTCTAACAATTTGCGCTGAGATGTCCACCGGATTTGGAAGAAAAGGTGAAGTCATTGCAACAGACACTGGGAATAAGTTACCTAGTTAACTATATGTTTCTTTGCTCTCAGCTGATTGGTCAAACTTCAGTCTGAGATCTTGAATCCAGAACATAACCTGCCCCGGAGCAGGTTAGCCGTGCAGCGTAAGATACCATGGCGACGAACACCGATTAAAGCCAAGCTACTTTCATAGTACCTAAAACCCAGGGTTGGCGGAAACTAAACTGAAACATAGCTGGCTAGCCGCCTAAACCGGCTTCATGGTATAGGCCCCTGGAGGGCCGCTGTCCTGCAAAGTTTAGCTCCAACCCCAATTAAACACACCTGAACCAGCTAATCAAGGTCTCACTAGGCATACTAGAAACTTTCAAACAGGTGTGTTGGAGCTGGTTGGAGCTAAACTCTGCAGGACAGTGGCCCTCCAGGACCAAGATTGGTGAACCATGATTTAAAGGGATAGTCCAACCAAATATGAAAATTCTGTCATAATTTACTCATCTTCAAATTGTTCCAAACCTGTAGCCTAAGACTTTCGTTCATCTTCGGAACACAAATGATTTTTTTTTATTTTTATGAAATCTAAGAGATTTCTGTCCCTCCATTGACAGCTACACAACTGAAACTTTGACACTTCAAAAAGAGATCACAAAACTAATCCATATGAATTGAGAGGTTTAGTCCAAAATTTCTGAATTTTCACTTTATATTAACAGATTTCATTTAGGCCTATTAGAAACACAATTAACATTAAGCATTTTTTTAGAAACTAAACTTGCATTTTGTTCACATATTTTTGTTTTTATTCTGTTGAGATAGAAAATTGACAGGCCTGTATATACAGTGGGTATGGAAAGTATTCAGACCCCCTTAAAATTTTCACTCTTTGTTATATTGCAGCCATTTGCTAAAATCATTTAAGTTCATTTTTTTCCTCATTATTGTACACACAACACCCCCCCATATTGACAGAAAAACACAGAATTGTTGACATTTTTGCACATTTATTAAAAAAGAAAAACTGAAATATCACATGGTCCTAAGTATACAGACCCTTTGCTGTGACACTCATATATTTAACTCAGGTGCTGTCCATTTCTTCTGATCATCCTTGAGATGGTTCTACACCTTCATTTGAGTCCAGCTGTGTCTGATTATACTGATTGGACTTGATTAGGAAAGCCACACACCTGTCTATATAAGACCTTACAGCTCACAGTGCATGTCAGAGCAAATGAGAATCATGAGGTCAAAGGAACTGCCTGAAGAGCTCAGAGACAGAATTGTGGCAAGGCACAGATCTGGCCAAGGTTACAAAAAAATTTCTGCTGCACTTAAGGTTCCTAAGAGCACAGTGGCCTCCATAATCCTTAAATGGAAGACGTTAGGGACGACCAGAACCCTTCCTAGAGCTGGCCGTCCGGCCAAACTGAGCTATCGGGGGAGAAGAGTCTTGGTGAGAGAGGTAAAGAAGAACCCAAAGATTACTGTGGCTGAGCTCCAGAGATGCAGTTGGGAGATGGGAGAAAGTTGTAGTAAGTCAACCATCACTGCAGCCATCCACCAGTCAGGGCTTTATGGCAGAGTGGCCCGACGGAAGCCTCTCCTCAGTGCAAGACACATGAAACCCTGCATGGAGTTTGCTAAAAAACACCTGAAGGACTCCAAGATGGTGATAAATAAGATTCTCTGGTCTGATGAGACCAAGATAGAACTTTTTGGCCTTAATTCTAGCCAAAAAGGAAAGGGAGGAAGACACCTGTGAATCATTGGTTATGAACTGTATAAAACAGAGCTGTGAGTAAGATAATCTCGTGTAACTGCTAGTTGGTCAAACTAGTACTTAGACACGGTCTTAACATGGCTACGTTAATGCAACTGGCCCCAGCGGGCTCAGTGCCTGTAAATTATAAATTGACATTAATTGTTTTTGGAAGGCTATTCATCAAAGCTTCATTTATTCTGGGGGTGGAGACGTGTTACACCTGATTCACCAGAACCAAACTGACCTTAATTATCTGATAGCCTAAAGCACGTGTCCTGCAGAATCTAGTCAAGTCAACTTTATTTTTTAAAGCGCTTTATACAATAGGCTACAGATTGTTTCAAAGCTGTCAGAACTCAGAAGGGAAAAAGTTTAAAGGATTCAGTTGCGAGTGAATAGTAGAATTTATTAAATACAAGAGTCAGTAGTTAGTAGTGCTGGTCAGAGTGGAGGCAGGCAGATGAAGATCCTGGACTCGGTAACGCAGGGACGCAATGGGCAGACGTAGATGCAGGAACAGGATGTAAATCCACAGGGAAAATTTGGGAAGTCCACTGCATAGGAACATGGACTCGAAATGCAAGAGAAACACGGTGAGGTGAACCAGGTGAGCCTCAACAATCATCAAAGACAGGACAAAGTAACAAACAATATATATAATAGGACATCACGCGCTGATGAGCCGCACCCACTCTCACAACACGCACACACATAGTGAGGGCGAGTCAGTGAAACCATGAACCGTGACAAAAGCAGCTTTACAACAGTAATGATTCAATGATGCAAACAGTTCAATTTGGCTATAAAGCAACTCAAAAAAAAAAAGTGTCATTGTTCAGCTGAAGTCAGTTCAGTGTTGATTTAGTTCCGTTGTAAACATTTGCTGCGTCCTAATGCACCTATCCGCCCTGAAAGCATTTACTCTTTTTGTGAAGAAAAAGTACATACTTTTGAGTGAGTAACAAGTGAGTAGGCTACAGTAGACAAACTTTGGGACATACTACTATCAGGTCATAATTGCGTCTTTAACGGTTGCTCTCTGTCGCATCCTGTCACCTTGATGTGGTCTGTCAATCATCTTGTCAAAGTTTAAATCCTCCACATTTAATTTTCTACCATATCAGAGAGAAACGCAGAAGCACACTGATCTGCAGTCGTGGGTCTTTCATGCAGAGAACTCTACTCATATTAATGCATAATGATGCATTAAAAAGTTAATAGTCAAACGGATCCTAAAAGTCCACATTGTTATTGTGGATGAAATATAACACGGATAACATGAAATAAATAATTTTTTATCAGGTTAAACTTTGATCAGTCACTCAAACCTTTAGCTAAACCTAGCCGTCGGTCGTGCATATCCACCATGTTTTGTAGTTTTTTAAAACTTTTTACTCGTGTTTGTAGTTCCTCCTCCAAAGCGCAATGGGTTGTGGGCAATATTAGCTTTTAGAGCGTGCACGGATCCACACTTCTATCTAGTGTAAAAAGTACACCGTTTGTAGTGTTGAATTTAGAGTGTTAATTTACCACCTTTCAGTGTAGAAAAATTACACTCCGAGTGTAAAGTGTTACACTTACAATTGTTGTTAAGTTTTACACTATGGGGTTTTAACACCCCTGGTGTTGATTTAATTCCATTGGATTACACTATATTAATTCCATTGCATTACACTATAAGTGTTATTAATAAAGTATTCTGTTCAGTGCAAAAAAAATTACACTATTATATATCAAGAGTCTTCAGACAGATGTATAAATCCAAGGTTTATTAACAAATGGGCAAAATGGCTCCTTTAAAACATATGCCAGATGTGTAAAGGTCAAATTATCACATTCACGAGGTGTTGCACAGAAGGAAAAAAGTCAGTAAAACACAAAAAATCATAAAATTTGACTAGACATCAATCATTTGAACAAGATTGCAGAAAACTACTTGTCGACAGTTGTGTTCCTCTTTGTCCCATCAGCGAGCAGGTAGTAGTAGTAGTCTTTGAGTTTATTGCCACATCAGCATCACCGGATGCGAGCAGGTATGGACGGCTGTGTGGTCTCTTCAATGCAATCAAGGTGTTCTTGTATGCTGGTCCCTGCCAAAGACAAAAATAACACTCAAAGTCAGCTCTCCAATTGGCCGTCTTTATATTAGTTTTCCACAATACAATCAACCCAAATGGCAATATTTTTAGGCAGACAAAAGGTCCAAATTTACCTTTTTGAAGACGACAAGGTGTTGTTCAGCTTGATATGAGGACATCTTTCCAGGTCTCTTGCAGCCTTGTGGTGATGGTGGAATCAAATCAAGGAGGAGACGAATTGATGCAAGATCGCTGCCCCATTCTAAATAACAGATGTGACAACTTCAGCAAAAAAAATGCATGAACGCGTATAGATAATTTTATTCTGAACTATAGTCTAACCTGAATCATCAGTTTCATCAATCAATCAATCAACTTTTATTTATATAGCACAATAAAAGCAACAGTAGTTGGCCATTGTGCTGTACAACAGGATAAATATCTTAAAAACAAAACCGACCGCAAAACAATTGATAAAGGGAGTTTACATCGGAGCCACCAATTTGACAATTCAACATTAAAATCAAGGACAATTGTAAGCCTGTGAAAACAGGTAGGTTTTTAACTTAGATTTAAAAACAGACTCTGTGGATATTAGTCTTAAAGATACAGGAAGACTATTCCACAGTTTTGGACCAACAACAGAAAATGCACGGTCACCTCTCGTCTTCAGTCTTGATCTTGGAACCATCAACAGTCTTTGTTGGGATGACCTCAATGATCTAGCACAGTCATTTAATTTCAATAGATCAGAGAGATAGTTTGGAGCTAATTCGTTCATGGCTTTAAAAACAAAAAGCAGAATTTTAAAATCAACTCTATAACAAACTGGCAGCCAGTGCAACGAACACAGTATTGGGGAAACATGATCAAACTTCCTTGTGCCAGTCAAAAGTCTGGCTGCTGCATTCTGAACCATCTGAAGACGACTAATATTGGATTGACTCATTCCAATATAAAGAGAATTACAATAGTCATGTCTAGATGAAATTAACGAATGAATCACTCTCTCAAACTCTGCAAATGTAAAAAAAAGTAAGAATCATCCTTCACAGCAGATTCTGCAGAGTCAATCAGGTCCTTGAAGGTCTTAGGAGAAGCCTTTTCAGGAACTTAGCTGAGGTCATCTAACCAAAACAAACAAAACAAAAACATCATCAAACAGTTACATAGCATAATGACAACCATATCTCTCTCAGGAACCATTCTGTTCAGATGATTGTGTAGTCACAGAGTAGTGCCATTCACACCTAGCATTGACATTCATCTTGGGTGACGCACAAGTGAACAACTCTAAGTACAGGTGTAAACGCACCCAAGACGCATTGACATTTGATTGTTCTGATGAGGTCTAGGCCACGTTCTTTTATTAAAGGGTCAGTTTCACTCAAACAAATTTATTCTGTAATTTACTCACCCTCATGTCGTTCCAAACCTGCAAGACTTTCTTTCGTCTTTGAAACACAAATAAAGATATTTTTGATGAAATCTGAGAGCTTTCTGTCCCTCCACTGACAGCTACGCAACTACCACTTTGATGCTTCAAAAAGTTAATCTTAAAATTAATCCATATGAACCAAGCAGTTTAGTCCACATTTTCTTTTTCTTCTGTTTATGTTTGTTGATTAATGTTTATATGTGAATAAAAGTTTAAATTCAATCTCATCACAAAGCAATCAAGTCTCTTCCGAAAATTTTGACTAAACTGCTCAATTCATATGGGTTAGTTTTATGATCTCTTTATGAACTTTTTGAAGCGTCAAAATGGTATTTGCTCGGACTGTCATTGGAGGGACAGAAATCGCTCAGATTTAAAATATATTAATTTGAGTTTTGAAGATAAAAGAAAGTATTTTCATGACATGAGGGTGAGAAATGACAACAATTTTACACTTTTGGGTCAACTAACCCTTTAACTTTTTGTTATAGTGATTGATGTGTCATCATGAATTATGACAATCAAGACACATCAATCACCCAAGACGCATGTAAATTCACATGTAAGGTCTGAACAAAGGCATTGTGTGGTTGCCCAGTTAGGTTTAAATTTTTCATGTTCATTCGTCATGTATTCAAATTTGTACTGCACAAAGAATAAAATATAATGACACTCACAATTCTGGATTCATCTTCAGCATTCTGTTGCTTTCTTCTTCATTTCTGTTGCTTGCTTTCTATTGCGATCTCATGAGAGGAGCTTTCTTCACTTGACTAGTCTAGGCCAAATCTATTGAAAAAGAATTTGATATATATGTCAGTTGAGGCTAATATTTCCAAAATTCAGTAATGCAATACAATTTAAATAAGGGCTGTAAATATAGTAAAATAATTGTGATTACCCTTAATTTTGATTATGCTGGGAGCTTTCTATAAAGCATGGGTGTCAAATTGTAAAATTATTTATATTCACATATTCACACATCCACACTTGAATATTTCATTTTTCATTTATTTCGGTTTGGTCATTTACAGATCATTCAAACAAATCATTCGAAACATAAAACACAATAGATGACCAGGTGCAGGCAGAAGCTAAAGCTTATTGTGCCTGCCCTTAACTTTAGAATCATAAATGCAGCACATTAATGACAACATCTGTTCATAAAATTAACACATTAGTGGACCATTGTCCACACTAGAAGCAAGCCTATTTAATTAATTTTCATTCTGTTGAATATTTTTCCATTGTTATTCTCTTGTAAATATTTTTAAACTGAAAAAGAGACGTGGCTTGTTTTAACTCATTACAGCAACTATTCCATAATTTAACTCCTTTATTTGATAAACAGTGTTCTCTTAATATAGAATGTACTTGTGGTTGATTAAATATACATAGTCCTCTGAGATTATAATTACTTTCTCGCTGGGTAAACAATATTTGCAAGCATTTAGGAATTTTATTATGTTTAACTTGGTAAATAAACTTTGCCGTGTACAAATCAACTAAGTCATAAAACTTCAAAATTTTTGTTTGAAGAAACAATGAATTACTTGGTGAATTGTAAGGTGCATAATTAATTAATCTGATAACCTTCTTTTGTAATAGGAAAATTGGATTGGTTCTAGTTTTATATGTATTTCCCCATATTTCGATACCATACGTTAGGTATGGTGTGACAAGTGAACTATAAAGTAAATGTAATGCATTTTTGTTCAAAATATGTTGCAACTTATACAAAATTGCAATCGTTTTTGATACTTTCTTTTGAACGTTTAAAATATGCGGTTTCCATGTCATTTTACAATCAATAATTACTCCAAGAAATTTTATATGATTTACTCTTTCTATTTCATTTTCGTTAATAGTGATCCTGATCTCATTATTTATCTCTTTATTACTAAATACCATAAATTTCGTTTTATTTAAATTTAGTGACAATTTATTCAAATCAAACCAATTCTTTAGTTTATATAATTCTCTCTCTACCACCAACACAAGCTCTATAGGATTTGGGCCAGAACAATAAATTGTTGTATCATCCGCGAAGAGAATGAAATTAAAAACATCCGATACTTTACAAATATCGTTTATATATAACAAAAATAACTTGGGGCCCAAAACGGAGCCTTGCGGAACCCCACAATTAATTCTCTGTAAGCAGGACGCAACTCCATTTAAATTAACATATTGAAAATGGTCTGTTAAATAATTTTCTAACCAAGAATGTACATTTCCCCTAAATCCATATTTTTCCAGTTTATGTAATAATATTCTGTGATCAATGGTATCAAAAGCTTTCTGTAAATCTAAAAAAACTCCGATTGTATATAATTTTTTATCTACTGATTGTGATATATTTTCTACCATTTTAACAACTGCCATTGTTGTTGACCTATGAGCTCTGAAACCAAACTGATATTCATTCATTATATTGTTCACTTCAACATAGCTATCTAATCTTTTAACAAATAATTTCTCTAATATTTTTGAAAATTGTGACAACAGAGAAATAGGTCGATAGTTACAAAACAAATGTTTGTCGCCACTTTTGTACAATGGGAGAACTTTTGATACTTTCATTTGATTTGGGAATATACCAGTTTTAAAGGATTGATTACAAATATATGTAAATGGATAAAAAACATTTTCAATAATATTTTTAACCATAAACATATCAAACCCATCATTATCAGTTGACTTTTTATTCTTGCAATCTTTCACTATTTTCAATATTTCATCTTTATTGGTTGGATTTAAAAAGAATGAATTTGGACTTTCATATGTAACCCCAATTTCCATTGCATTGTTTGGAATGGGTAAAATTTTCTTTGCTAAATTATAGCCTATATTTACGAAATAATCATTAAACTCTTTAACTATTTCCTCCGTACGACGTATTGTGTAGTTGTCTTTATTAAAGTAATTAACACTATCCGTATTGCTGTGTTTTTTATGTATTAAATCATTAAGTACCTTCCATGTTCCCTGAATGTTTTGTCTATGTTGTGTCAACAATTTTGTGTAGTAATCTTTCTTACTATTTCTAATTATATTAACTAGTTTATTCTTATGTTTTATATTTGCTTTCCGCATCTTGTGTTCTGGAATGTATAAATTTCCTGTATATAAAATTTTTCTTCTTGCAGGACTTTATAATTCCTTTAGTAAACCACGGTTTCTGCATATTTATGTTATCGTTTTAAATGGGCAGCATTTGTTATATATTTCTAGTAATCTCTCTAAAAAAATACCATAGGCTTCATTTGGATTTTCATAACTATAAATCTCATCCCAGTTACACTTATTTAATTCCATGTGCAGTGTTTCAATTGCTTCAGGTGTTCTATGTCTCACTGTTCTTGAATATATAGTTGGACCTGATGGTGGTTTAAACACATTTTGAAAACATGCAAAAACAGGCAGGTGGTCACTAATATCGGTCATTAAAATACCTCCATCAATTTTACCAATGTCATTTGTAAATATATTATCAATTAATGTTGCTGATACTGTTGTTATTCTTGTTGGCTTTGCTATCACTGGGAATAATGTACTATTATAAAAGGCATTAATAAATTCTGTGGTCTTCTTATGTCCACCTGGATTAAGCAGGTCAACATTAAAGTCACCACAGACAATATTTGTCTTATTTCCATTTGAATTGAACATGTTTCCTACAAACTCATTAAAAATATCCAATGATGATCCAGGTGTTCTATATATACAACAAACAATTATATTCTTTTGTTTTTCCATATGAATCTCAACATTACACATTCCAATATATTTTCAATAATGGTTGACATACTAGCCATTATATTGCATTGCAGACTTGAGTCCACATAAAGAGCGACTCCACCTCCTCTCCTATCTTTTCTATTCATTACAAACATTTGATATCCCTCTAATTCTACATCTGCTAATTTGTCTTCGTCCAACCATGTTTCAGAGACAGCTACAACACTAAATTTTGGAAGCAGGTTCAAAAAGTCTTTGATTTTTGAAAAGTTACTCCACAAACTTCTACTATTTAAATGTATTACAGAAAAGGCATGTTTCATATATTCACTCCTCTCTTAAACTGTTCTTCCGTATAATAGTGACAATTTGGCCGACTACACAAATATTTGTCCGGATCAATATCTCTTTCAATGTCATACTTGCTATAATTTGTATCATCTATCCCGACCTAGATGTAATATATTGTCATCATCAATATTACATACTGCCATTTTTAAAAAATAGACTAATGTAACAAAAACAAACATAAACTAAACTAAATAAATACTCTACAAGTCCGTACGATAGTCCTCATGTCCATTAACAAAAAAGAAGGAAATCTTCATAAAGTTCATCACCCATTTTTGCAAAGAAAATTGTAATCTTCTTATCCTGAAAAGTAGTCTGATCGACGGTATTTAATAGGTATCTCATGCAGTTTGCAATTAGAGTTACTTGAACTGTTCCAAATCTTTTGTTTCCCTTACCGTGATCACCTTTGATTCTTCTGGCATCCCATTTGTACGGACAAGAACACGACCATTTCTGGTCCATGTCGATCAATTCTTCTCTCTAGCCCATTTATGACCTCGTCCTTCTCCGAAAGAAGTACTTTTAGATTCTTCACTTCATCCAACAGCGTCACTATCTTAGCTTGCTGCTGCGTCAGGGTGAAGATGTCTTTAGACATAGGTTAGCGATCTCTTGATTTCTTCCAACTCATGGTTTACTTCCACTTCTGGATCTATTCTCTTAGGCGGCATGTTTGATCCAGTTGAACATCAATAAATGACGATTTTAGATCAGTTTGCTTCTCCAGGTTCACCAGCGTGCTTCAGCTTGCGAGTCATTGTGATTTTGTCTTTTAAAATTCACATATTATTCAAGTTAATAGCCACAAAACCTGTTGCAATGTTCACATGGAGGCCTGAAACAGTTTAAATATGCATTTAATCTGATTATTAAATACATGTATATAATTTAAATTAGTAAATTAAGTAATAAGGCATCTTAAATTGAACTTGGTGTACTACATTAGATTTTAAGACATGTTTAGAATTTATTTTACCCATTAATTTATAATGTGAACAGAAAATACAGATTCATATTAATAAACTACAGACAGATAAATAGTTAGGACATAATTTACCCCAAAATATGCAGTATGAATTGATAAAGAATGATATCAAGCTAAAGTACCTGTTTACTCTGCCAGTGCTTACGCAAATACCTGTAAACTGAATTGAAAGACAGACGGATTTACAGATTAACGTTAGTTTAAACTAACTTTCACAATGTTTGAATTTAACAGTCATAAAAAAACTTGATGGTAACTTTAGTAAGTTTGTCTTGACTCTTGACGCAGATATGACGACATGATATTCAGTGCTAAGAACAAGCAAAATAGAGATTATGTAATTCACAATAAAACAAAGGGCGAATAAAAAGTTTTTAAACACTTCCCCACCTCAGTCTACAAAAAGACGGCATTTGTTGTTTGCACTGCGCGCTAGGGCTGCACGATTATGACAAAAATCACAATTGTCGATTATTCCCTTGAAATTGTAATTGCGATTATTAATTACGATTATCACAATTTACATCGACTATATATATAGCCAAATTATTATACATGTTTACTTAAAAATTGTGAACACACACACTGTCCCCCTTTACTTAACATACACATAAATTGTAAGAATATGACTAATAGTAAAGACTACTAAGAAATAAACATTAGGTATAGATGCTAAAGCTATTAAATAGCAGTCCCAAACTAGCTTTTATTAATACAATGTTGGTATGAGCCACCACAGTCATTTAAAATATAAAAAATAACACAAAGTGAAAATAAAGTGGCATTTTGGGGTTAATGTTAAAACGACAGTTACCATGGTGATACACAATACTAACAAGAACTGTTAATGAAACATGGAAACTGCTCCTGGTGAATAGAATGAAAATCATCCCTGTATGCAAATCCTTCTCTGCTAACACACGACGTACCAGTAACGTGATTTATTGGTATTTTACTTTTATTTTGTGACTTACCAATTTACAACGTAACAACGTTGCATGCTCGTAGTTTCCTTTGCACTTTATATACAGCGCGCGCCGCCGCATTTGCGCGTGCAATTGAAGAGTGTGCGCTACTACGAACACAGCCTATAACGGCTGACATGACAGGAACGTCCGTTTTTCTGAGGTGAAAGACTTTTTATTTCAGTGTACACATACGTCGCTGCCTGGTAGTTCCTTCCTATTGTGCTGGGTTTTCTGAAGTAGTTGTGATTTGCCTCTCATAACATGCTCTAAATGCACGCAGAGTGGATTTTTTTTTTTTTTGTAATCGCGGCTTTGAACGATTACGTAATCGTGGCATCCATAATCGTAATCGCGATTAGAAATTCGATTAATTGTGCAGCCCTACTGCGCGCTACAAGACACTTAAACACACTGTTAATAATGTGCATGCGTCACAAAAACGGAATTGTTAAGGCATTCATGTATAACACAGACACTTTTATACACACAAAACAAATATAAAATTACGATTTGAAGAAGAATTCTCTCATCTGCGCACAAAATAGCCCAAAATAGCTGGCTTCAGACCTCCTCATCAACTTCAGTGCCAAGCTCGTCGTAAAACCAGGCCTCGGCACGGCTGGAGGCGGGAATGCTTAACGTTACTTTCATGAAGGCTGTCAACAAACCAAAATGAAATAAGCTAAAAATATATATAACAAATTGTAAGCACATTCCAACAAATTTATTTTAAACGCAAAATCACCTTCATCCAGGAAATCAAACCGGCATGAGAAACTTTCACATTCTTCTGTAAGTTACATCTCTGCATCTCATGAACTTGACGAGCTTCCTTAATCCTGACACAAATGACGAGACCCCGCATACTTTACTAAAAAATGTTAACAAATGTATTTACAATTTAATTTTAGAAAGAGAAAAGCAATTCAACCTACCGTCTCGGTCGCATGAAGATAAAATGGCGTCGTCTTGTGAGGCAGCAGTCATCGAGGGGCGGAGTCAATACAATCTTTTGCACTTTCAGTGTAAAAATAAAATTACACTACGTAACACCCTGTAACTACTTCTTCTTCTTCCTTGGGTTTTTAAGGCAGTTGGTATCCAAAACCCTGTAACTACACTGAAGAGGAGTACTTTTTAACATTGTAGATTGTTAATTTAACTCTTTGGGAATTAATAACTTTTAACACTGCAATTTTTACACTGCCGATTTTACTGTGTGAGCAACAGTGGTGTTTCGTTAATGAATTTAGCATTTATGAACAAATCAAGTGAGTCAATCGCTGCATCCGAAATTGAATACTTCCCTACTATATAGTATGCAGTACACCAAAACAGTAGTATGTCTAAATACATAGTAGGCGAAAAGTATCCGGATAACCTACTACTTCCTTCGAGATTCTGAAGTGTGCATTCGATGGATACTTAACTATCCCATGAGGCCACGGGAGAGGATTTATGAATGGAAGTGAAGCAACACAACAGAAGCTGGAAGGTCAGGCGACAGTAACAACGTTGCGGATGCAGTACGTCTGAATTTCATTCATACTACCCATATTCACACTATAGAATATACTTTTTTTTAACGGTCACTAAGTAAGTCAAAATTCAAATGTAGTACCTGCTCAGACAGTACGCGACTTCGGACGCAGTGAATGATTTAAGCTGTTTAAAAAAAAATCAATTGAATAAATTACTCTGTGACATGCCGCCACCTACTGGCAGTAAAAAAAAAAAAAAAAAGCAGTTTTAGTTTCATATTAGATCAGTGGTAGGACTAGCAGGCTATATATATATATATATATATATATATATATATATATATATATATATATATATATAATTTAAAAAAAAATTTTTTTTATTATTATTATTATTATTTTTATTTATTGTTTTTGGGCTGGTTTGAGGTCAGTTTGGTGGTTTTCAAACATTTACATTTTATAGGCTAATTGGTTAACAAACAAAACCAATTGTTCATGTACTCCATCCAATCAGTCATCATGACGTTGAAAGCCAGCAATTTTAGCCAATCAAGAGGGATAGCAGGCAGAAGTGAAGATTAATAAGTGACGGGTATTTAGTGCGATCCGATTTTGAACTCCAAACCCAACTCTCAAAATGTGGATTACACCTGTGGTGGGAGATGACTTGAAGGCTCTTGGTAGCTAAATAAAACTGTATCTCTGAGAGCACTTTGTAAGACAGTCCGAATAGAAGGACAGTGTACTGGTAAGCCACACCCTCGGACGTGAATCTCAAAAACGGTCTGTGATGGGGGAGTGTCCACGGATCCACAAAATCTACTGTGGTGAAGTAGACCATCCAGGGACTTCTTGCATACACTTTTTTTCAACATAGCCGTGCTTTGGGACACACTTATTTTAATCTCACATACTGTTTAGGATTATTTATTGCTACTAATCTCTTTCTCATCAAACAATCAGACTTAATAATGGCTTGCAGTGCTGGGTAGTAATTGATTACATGTAATCTAGATTAGGTAATCAGATTCCAAAAATTAAGTACTTGTAATTAAATATTACATTTTAAAATACTTGAAATTTGATTCAGTTACTTTTCTATTGATTATATGATTACAAGAATAACTATTCTTACAATGGCAGTAACTGATTCATAATTCCTTGATTCTACTTCTTTTTTATTTTATAAACAGCGGCCCTCCAGGACCGAGATTGGTGAACCCTGCTTTAGATACTAGCTCAAAGATGCTAATTAGTACATGGTTACCTAGCAAAGTTTTGAACAGTTGTTCACACATTAAAACAAAATGTTATGAAATAACATCCAAAAACGTTTGCTCAATTGGAGTAAAAAGGTGTTTGGTAGTGACGTCCCTTAAAGTTACACACAGATTTTTAGACTTTTAAACACATTTACCTCAAAATGATGGGGCCTATCTACTCACCATGTAGCTATGATAGAGGGACACAGGAATATTTCCTGATCAAAAATGTATTCTTCTTCTTCTTTGAGGTTTTTTTGGCGGTTGACAAACAACAAAATGGTCTATCACTGCCACCAACTGGTATGGAGTGTGGATCAAAATGACTTTTTTTTTATTTATTTTTTTTATATCCTTTTCCACAAATTTGATATTCTAAGAAATTGAAATATAAAACTATAACATTCATTACCAGAATTGTTTTGTAAAATATCTCCTAATATAAATTGTTTTTTTTATTTTTTTCTAGACTTTGCCTTAGATTCCTTTCTTTCAGACTCATATTTCTGACAGTATAACATGTTCCACAGTTTCTTCTTGCCCACAAAATTCACACCTTCCCGTATTATGATTAACGTTATGATTAAAATTATATGTCCAAATCTCATCCTTGATATTATTATCTCATCTCTTCTATTTTTTCTTGCACTTCTCATCTCTCCCACTTTCTTTTGAATTTTGTAAAAACACCTACCTTTCTTCTCCATATTCCATTGTTTTTGCCACCTTACCTTCAACCTTTCCTTAATAATACTCTTGATTTCATTCTTACTAATACTAACACTTATATTAATATCATTATTTTTAATGGCTTCTTTTGCTGCCTTATCTGCCATTTCATTTCCTTTGATACCAACATGTGCAGCTGTACTCATTAATATATGTCTGCGCATTACATGAATTACATTCCTTTTCCTTATTTTTCTTTTCTAATAATTTAAAATCTACTATTGCATCTGAAAGTAACCAAGGCTTTATTACTGGTAACGGTACAGTTGGACTAACTTTTAAATTAATTTTAAGTTCTATTGCTTTCTCTATTACTGTCCATCCGAAACTTTTCGTTTTCCTCCTCTCTTTTTCCCAACTAGGCTTTAAAGTGTATAATGTTGGATGCTCTTGACTATGACCTTGTAAATTAGCCCAATAACTCAGTGATAACTGTAACCTCTAATGACATTTCCCCCATTTCTACCTGTAGTGCTATAATTGGTGTAGTTTTTATTGCTCCTGTACATAATCGCTATACCTGTCTAACTTTCTAAGAGACGTAGGCTATCTGCTGCTGATCCATACACCACACAACCATAATCTAATGCCATCCTATCTGCCCCCCCCCCACCCCCCACCCCCCACCCCCCACCCCAATCACTTCCTACTAAACACCTCATTATATTTATCACTTTTTTACATTTGTCCAATATTTTCTGGATATGCATCGCCCATGTAATTCTTTCGTCAAACCACAACCCTAAAAACTTAAAATGTTTCACTCTTTCCAGTTCTTGATTATACAATTTTAACTTAACCTCACTTCCAATTTTTTTCCTTGTAAAAAACATTATCTTTGTCTTGTCAACTGATAATTTAAATCCCCACCTATATGACCATTCTTCAACTATTGTAATAGACTCCTGTAATTTTTTTTTACAATGAAATCAATGTTCCTTCCCCTTTTCCAGATTGCCCCATCATCAGCAAAAAGTGAAAACCCTAGCCCATTCTCCAAATCCTCATATACATCATTGATCATAATAGAAAATAATAAAGGACTCACACTATACTCCCTTGAGGAGTTCCATTTTCGATCACAAACTTTTCTGAATAACTATTTCCTATTCTAACTTTTTTGCTCTCCCTAATAAAAATTCCTTAATCTATTTATACATTTGACCTTTAATACCTAATTTACCTAATTTAATTAACAATCATGTTAATCATAATCTTCTCTCCACATCATGTCGTATGCTTTCTCTATGTCAAAAAAGACAGCCACTATTCTCTCTCTATTTATTTGAGCTTTTCTTATTTCGTGTTCTAGACACACAGCTGGATCCATGGTATTTCTCCCTCTCCTACAACCACTCTGATATTTAGATAAATATTTATTTTTTTCCACATAATACATTAACCTTTCATTTACCATTTTTTCCATTATTTTACAAGTATTAGATGTCAAAGCAATAGATCTATAATTTACTGGATTTGTGCAATCTTTCCCTGGTTTGCATATTGGAACTATCACGGCCTCCCTCCGACTTTGTGGTAATTTTCCTTCCTCCCAAATCTTATTGTAAAATTTTAATAAAATATCCTTAGATGATTCACTAAGATGTTTTATCATTATATAGCAAATCTGATCCATGCCTGGAGCTGATTTCTTGGTAATTCTGAGAGCTCGATTTAACTCTGTTTTCGTAAATGGCCAATTTAATTGGTCATTAATGTATTCCTCATTCTGAATTAGCTCTTTACACTTCTCTAACATACTTTCTCTTCCTTTTTTCCCCTATACACTAATATTATTTGAGTTATGAATTTTAACAAAAAAATTTGCCAACATTTCTGCTTTCTCTTCATCTCTTACAGCTATTGTTTCTCCATCCCTTAATATTGGATACCCATATTCTCTTTTTATCCCATTCATTCTTTTTATCATTCCCCATATTTGGCCAACAAAAATGTAGTCAGTCTTGGCCAATGGACTAAAACGTACATTGTGTCGGTAGTGGCATGGAAATGCGGGACACTTTTTTTTTTTTAACAAAGTTTCATGGTTTACAAAGAAAATATTAAATAAATAGTTATTTTTAAAAACAACAATGGAAAAATAGCAAAAAATCTTTCAATATTATTGTCACAGGTTAAAATTTAGGGGTTAGTTTTCAGGACAGTCACCTCCCTATAAATGATGATTTTATATATTTGAAATATCATTGTGGGATTCAATAGATAATAGAACGATAGTAGTAAACATCTAAGATTTGAATACTTAAATGCTTTTTAGTTGTGATTTAAGTATAAATATGTAGCAGTCGTAACTTTTATTTTAGACATGCCGAGTTTTGGTCAAGGGATGGAGTTGAAATGATATGACAGAAATGAAAAGATATATAGGCCTATGACATTATTTCATATCAGTATAGCCTGTTTCATTGTTTTGGTTATTATTTTATTCTGAGGTTGTTGTTTGTTTGTTTTTTAGAGAGAACTTTATACAAATGTATGATATGTCATTATCCCTCTGCCATGTTACACATGTATATAATACATGATATTTGATCCTCAAAGTGGAAACTGTTTCAGTGATTGACATTATTGAATTGTGAATCTGACGTAGTGATTTGATGAAAAAGGTGAACTCGTTTGACACGCCAGTTTGCAACATCACACATTAAAAATGGCAAAAAAAGAGAGAGAAGATATCAAAACCCTGAAATATCACTTTGAGAAATAAAGACAGAGATAAAAATAGTATATTTATATGAATTTCCCCATATGGGGCCCCTCTAATTTTTTTTCATGGGTATTTTCTAACCTTTTTAAATATGTATGCCATCTGTAATGTAAAATTCTTAAATTTAGTAAATCAAATTAGAATAAAATTCTGTTACCAATTAAATTAGTATCAGCCAAAGTAATCTTTGCACTGCAGAAGTGGCACAGAAGCTGTATATGAAGTTGCATTCAGAAATATGAAATAAGTGACTAAATGAAATAATAATTGGAATATGAAAGTAACCAGAAGGTGGCAGCAAATCATTGTTTTGATTAATGGTGGCAGCAAGTCATTTGCTGCGTTCCAAACCGCATACTTCCCTACTATTTAGTATGGGAAAAAGAGTAGGCGAGCGAAAAAGTATGTACGAATCCAAAAGAGTAGGCGAGAATTACCTGGGTGACGTACTAATTATCGCGAGATTCGGACTTAAGTGCGTTCGAATATGCCTACTTTCCTACTATATAGTAGGCGAAAACAGTACGTGAAGGAAGCAGTACGTTCGAAACATCAGTATTCATAAAAGAGTAGGCGAGAAGTTCCCGGATGGCTTACTGCTTCCGGACAGATTTTCGAGTGGCCAGATTTTTCGATATGGGGAGTAAGACAGTGTTAATTTTGGCAGCCATTTTTGATTTAGTCTTAGTTTTCATCTTGAGACGAAAATACTTATTGGTCTTAGTCACATTTTAGTCATTTTGTCTTTCATAGTTTTAGTCTAGTTTTAGTTGACGAAAAGTCATTGCGTTTTTTGTCAACTTTTAGTCAAACTGCAGTTACCGAAATTCATTTAGGTAGCTATTTATATGTAGTCTTTAGACAAAAAATGTCCTACATTTATCTCTAGGCCAATTCAATTAAGCTTATGAGAAATGTAAATTTATGTAACAGGCTGTATTGACATTGCACTCTTTAGCAGTAGCACTTGTGCAATTCTACATACCCCTTTTCCTTAGTTCAGTGGTTTTTAGAGTGCCCTACCCCCTGGTACCCCCTCTTCCACTTAGACTGCATTCACATTTTTTCCACTAAGGGTCAAAAAAAATGTTATATATATATTTTTAAATTAAACAATGTTCAATAAATATGCAATGATGGTAAAAACTTACTAATACTGGTACTTTTAAAATATTAAATTAAAGCCAGTAGTAAGTCACTGTCTTTATGAGTGAGTCATGGAGTCATTCATTCATTCATTCAGTAAGGAAGCAAGCTGCTATTTTTATGAACGGGTCAGGAATCTCACGAATCATTCTAAGCCACAGAATCGTTCACGAATCACCGCTGTGTGCTGCAGTTCTGCTGTGGCTTTCGTTGCAAAATAGAGCAATACGCCTATGAGTATGACAATACTGTTTTAAATGTAGTAAATCATTTAATGTTACCCTTCTGTTTGTTGCACTGTTGTATAAAATCAATGTCTCATTTGAAATCGTGTGGATATTCAGGAAACATTGCATTCTTGCTCGTAGGGGAGAGTGGGGGCGGTTGCAACACTTTTTACATTTTCTCACGTTTCTCAGCGACTGTTTGTATTAGAAAGACAAAAAATATATATATTAAACCCATATGTGTCACCTACCTGCCCATACTGTTGAAACATGTGTACATGTGATAATATGAAAGTAATTTGTACTTAAATGGACCCTGAAAAATGTTGCAACTGTCCCCATATATGGGGACAGTTGCAACAGTACCGAGGGGTAGTTGCAACAGTCATTTAGATGTAATAAAACTCATACTTCGGCATCATTTTTCAAATTCTTTTTTAGTTTATTTGAGAACAGAGTTCACTGAGTTAACTTATTAAAGTACAAAAACAAGTACACAACCATGTAACACCTTTGTCAATCCCACAAACTGATTTATGTAGGCCCTAACAATTTCATAACCACCAAAAGAACACAAACTAATTATTTCATAACATCAAGTATTCACAATTCCCCATCTGACTCACAATTGTGGCAAACGTAAATGGAACCACCATCAGTGCAGGCTTCATGAGCCCATGCCTTGCACTGCCAACATTGAAGCCACACCTCGCTCGGTCTGGAGTAGCTCTCCAAACAGACAATGCAAAAATCTTCTTCTTTCTCAGAGTCACTGTCCTTCTCTGTATGCTTTTTCTTCGCGGTTTTGGTTTGTTGGCTTGTTTCCAGTGTGTTTTTTGTCAGTTTTCTCTTAACATTTGTTGGCTTTCTCTTAACTTTTGCTTTCTCCCTCTCCAAAGCCTCCTTTTCGGGGGTGTCTGTCAAGATGGCCGATTTGCATTTTTTCCTACTGTTTGCTTTCGTTATCTTCCGTGGTCCTGCTCTGGGGTGAGGTCTAACAGTCTCAGGTGAGAACTCAGCTTGCACTGGAGGAACTGTAGTAGAAGCAGAAGTCCCAGCATGCACTGGAGGAACTGCAGAAGAAGCAGAAGTCCCAGCTTGCACTGGAGGAACTGCAGAAGAAGCAGAAGTCCCAGCTTGCACTGGAGGAACTGCAGAAGAAGCAGAAGTCCCAGCTTGCACTGGAGGAACTGCAGAAGAAGCAGAACTCCCAGCTTTCACTGGAGGAACTGCAGAAGAGGCAGAAGTCCCAGCGTGCACTGGAGAAACTTCCAAAGGAGCAGATGTCCCAGCTTGCTCTGGAAGAACTGGTGGTGGCGGCCGGTCTGTCACCAAAGATGGTGCAAAGTCACTGTCTTTGAATTTATCTCGGTTATAAGGCCAAATTCCAGTGCTGCTAAAGCCATTCTGCACATTGCTTGGTGTTCCAGCCAATGGGAGGGCCAACCTAACGATTCCAGGAATGTCGTAGATGGACATCGTCAGGCCTGGGTGACTTCTCATCCAGGTATCGCAAAATGTGTTGACATGACGTTTTAGGGGGCCATAAACGGTACGATCGAGTGGCTGTAATTTGTGGGAGCAATGGGGTGGAAACGATAGCATGACAATGCCATTTTCTCTGCAGAAATCTATTCCTCTTACAGAAAGATGGGAGGAATGATTATCAAGGATCAAGAGGACTTTGGCATCCAATGAGGCCCTCGTGTGGTGGTGGAAATGTTTAAGGAACTGAAGGAAATGGTCCTCCATCATCCACCCTGATTTATTGGCGGCTCCAATGCATCCAGGCGGGCCATCGCGGATGAAATGGTCCTTGAAGTTAACCCGCGGGAATATGAACATGGGTGGAATCATGTTCCCTAATGCATTGCCTGCACATGCAACTGTTACCAGTGTTCCTCTCTCTCCGGAGGTTACTGCCCCCACCTGTCTGACGCCGCGCCCGGCAACAACATTTTCTGGTTCTTGGACAGTTGTGACCCCGGTCTCGTCCATATTCCAGATGTCCTTCCCTTCGAATTTGTTTTTGGCAAGCACATTTGCAAGATTGTCGTAAAACAAGGATACATTGTGACGGTTGAAGCTTGTGTTCCGTGTGAGACTGGTAGCTTGAGGGCACCGTATAGACAGACTGGGCTGTCTTTTCATGAACCCCATAAACCAATCCCGGCCAGCCAGGGAGCACTCATTCCAGGTTTCAGGGTAGGAGCACTTGTAATAGACAGCCAGTTGGAAGGCTAATCGACGAACCTGCGAATTGGATGGTGAATGAAAATGGAGGTGGAATGGTAATTTCTCTTATCTTATTATTTCACAGTCTCAATATTCTTATATAATTCTCCCTACCAGCCCTCCCTTTAAGCCTACACTCTGCTTTAATACCTTCCTCATCCTTACCTCTTTAGTGCTGAGACCATAGAAAAGATCAGCTGCTCTTTTTAGGTATTCTGCCAGGCTATCTTCCTGTTGGACTGAGAAGACCCTCCTTGGGGTCCAATAACCTGTCCTCATCTCCTCTCCTGGACTTAACCTCTCTCTCTTTTTAATAAAGCGGTAGAGGGTTGTGTGGCAAATTGAATACTCTTTTGCCACAGACCTCACTGTCCTGCCGTCATTGCTCACTACAGCAGCAGCTAAGGACAGAATAGGTAGAGGGACACCCCTATCTGTTGTCCTTTTCCTGTCTCGTGGCATACTGAAAAAACAGAACAGAGTGGGGGCAACTGTCCCCACTCTCCCCTATAATATGATCGACATTAAAAACAAATATCAGCCTATATTTTGATCGCAGATTTAGTAGCACAGATAGCGCAAACGGCTCGTGGCAGAACACAGACCGACTGAAAGACACTTTAATTTAAGTAGAAAATCTCAAATGAAGATCGCTAAACTCCAGCTTACTTGTGTTGTTTTCAGATCATCCGCGCTTCTTCAGCGGTGTAGAGAGCGCGCGCGCATGGTTGCCAGATACTATTGAAAAGACCGGGTAGGAAACGTGTTCTTTTAACAGAAAAGCTCTGTCTGGGGATTTAATTATTAAAATCTGGCAACCGTAAGCATGAACGCTCGTAAAAAACAGTCAATGTGTTGTCGTCTCCTTTATTTGACACAAACAAGTGGTTTTGGTTAAGTTTAAAAAATGTTTAAACACATTTCAGTCTCGTCTTTTTTCGTCAACGATATTGCATGTGTTGATATAGTCACAGTTATCGTTTAATGACGTGGGTGTCGTCTCTCATCGTCTTGTCTTAGTCAGGGGAAAAAAGGTCGTCAACGAACATTTTTCGTCATAGTTTTCGTTAACGAAATTAACACTGGAGTAAGACTTTCCCTCTCTGCCGTGCGTGCGCGCGCTATCGGTTTGGAACACAGTGTCTGTCTCGCATGCGTGCTCGCTCTAGATTCCGGGAGATTTTAACTAATTTGCGCCATAACTAGTGGCCCATCCAGTAGTTAACAGCCTGAATTGTTTATAGTAATTCTGAAATTTATTGCACATGAGTGAAAAAAAATACAGCACAGAAGAATGTCTAATTTAGCGTGAGATTTCTTTGTTAAGCGTGAGAGCGTGAGATTGAGGCTGAATGCGTGACTGTCACGCCAGATGCGTGAGAGTTGGCAACCCTGGATACGTCATTATCAAACATCGCAGAGACCGGCGACGCGGGTGCTTTCAAATGTGAGTAAACACAGTTCCTTTTGTTAAAATTGCATGTGTTGAACTACTGTAGAGTAAACTGTTGAATTGTTGAAGGTGTAAAGACGTTACACAGTATAGTATAGTTGTGATTTTGCTGTAAAAACACGTTTTATTATGTATAACGTTAGTTAACAGGGGAGCTCCAGTAAAGACACGTAAGTTACGTCTCTAAAGTGGATTTACATAAACCATATACATCTTAAAGACGCTTATTTTAAATGTCTATTTACATCTGACAGGAAAATCTTGAAATATCACAACATGAAATAGACATCTGAGTGATGAATGTGTGCTATTATGTAGAACAAATCTATAAAGTAACTAACGTTAAACATAAGTTATCTATTTTATTTGTCCATTAGTTGATAAATTGAGGAACATTTATGTTGGATAAAAAGTTAAAACAACCTCAACATGTAAATGTAGTGTTGAGTTCAGTAACGTGCGGTGAAATCTTGTCATGGGTAGGCTGTGACCTATCAATGTGGCATATATTCATTCAGTTAATGTAGCAACCCAAGTTCATATCAGACATCATCACATCGCTGCCTGCATACAGCAAAGTCAGTCATATATGTGAGGCTAATGCACAATCAAATCTAATAATCAAATTAATGGACACATCTATCTTATGACTTATACAACAAAACAAATGTTTTGTGCGGGACACAGTAAGAGGGAGGCGGCGCGGTGTCAGCGAACCGACAAGCAGCAGAGTCACTATTGTGTAGTTTGTATTAATGCCATGGTTCAACAAATAATGTAAAGGTTAAATAATAATTCACTTAGACTTTATAAGAAGCAATTGCGACTTTATTTCACACAATTCTGACTTTATATCTTGCAATTCTGACTTTATAACATGCAACTGCGACTTTATTTCACGCAATTCTGACTTTATATCTCGCAATTCTGACTTTATAACACGCAATTGCGACTTTATTTCACGCAATTCTGAGAAATAATGACAGAATTGCGAGATGTAAACTCGCAATTGTGAGATAAAAAGTCGCAATTATCTTTTAAAATGTTTTATTCTGTGGCGGAAACAAAGCTTCCATACCTCCTGGCCTCTTCCTCCCATCCATCCTCCCTGACGCTTAGCTACCGGGCCGGCCCAGCTATCGGTAGGCGCCGGCGGTGCCGCGGTAGTTACCTGAGAAAACGTTTTGGAAAAGACGGGCTATGGACCCAACCAACTCTATAGGAGGGGAGGGGAGAACTCCCTCATATGGTACAACCTATGCAGAGGCTGCGCGCTGCGGTGTCAGAATGCGGAACGTGTGTAGCCTAATCTAACTAACGTGACAAATGTGAAAAAAAAAAAAATCCTCGACCGGCCCAAAAGTGAAGCGGCCCACCGGGAATTCTCCCGATTACCCACCCCGGGCCTGTTGACAGCCAACGCTAGGCGCCGCTAGATCGGGAAGTGCGGATTGAGTGAGAGCGAGTGGATCACGTGACATGAAGCAAGCTCGGTCTCTGCCTCAATGTTGATAATTCAAGACAGCATGAGAACTGACTGCGCATGCGCAAACCTACGTAAACTACGTTCTATGGACCAAAGAGGCACTGCTAACCTCTGCCTCAATGGCCATGGCCTTGAATTTCCTGCATGAAACAATGGTTTTAGGAGCAAACAATGGCAAAATGAGTATATTATATGTGTATTCCTGAGAATTTTTGTTACAAAAATTTATATTTGGAATAAAATAAATCATAATGTGGTGAATTAATAAAGTTCTTGGAATTAATAAATGTAATGTCAACATTTCCTTTGGTGAGGCACTGCCTACCCTGCCTACCCTGACCGCACGTCCCTGGTTGAGTTCATAAATCACAGAGGTAATGTGGATCTTACAGGGTCAGATGAACAGATGTGTGTTTATCCAGTGGAGAGTGGCTCATGAAGGCTTTGAGTGAGTATACTACAGAAATGAATAACAACTATTTAAATCTTAAGTTGTAGTTTATTTTAATTATTGTAATTTCAAACAGAGCTATTACAGCACCTTTCTGATTCTTGATTTCTGTGCATTTGCTGCAGATCTTTTGTGGTGGAGCAGGACCTGCAAGGAAAGATGATGGCGGCATTTGTGGAAAAAAAGCGTTTTTGTCTTCTAAATAATACTGAAATCAAATGACATTGTGCGGTTAAAATTACTGCTTTTGTGTTATGTTTGTGCATTTTGTAGGATCTGAAATGTCAGCAGGCTGGTGTGAGCACTGAGGATGAGGAGCCCAGAGCTGAATCCTGGAAACGGTGCCATGGATGAGACCCTCCATCACTCCACCTGCCCTTACGAGACCCTCCATCACTCCACCTGCCCTTATGAGACCCTCCATTACTCCACCTGCTCTTATGAGACCCTCCATTACTCCACCTGCTCTTATGAGACCCTCCATCACTCCACCTGCCCTTACGAGACCCTCCATCACTCCACCTGCCCTTACGAGACCCTCCATCACTCCACCTGCTCTTACGAGACCCTCCATCACTCCACCTGCCCTTACGAGACCCTCCATCACTCCACCTGCCCTTACGAGACCCTCCATCACTCCACCTGCCCTTACGAGACCCTCCATCACTCCACCGCCCTTACGAGACCCTCCATCACTCCACCTGCCCTTACGAGACCCTCCATCACTCCACCTGCCCTTACGAGACCCTCCATCACTCCACCTGCCCTTACGAGACCCTCCATCACTCCACCTGCCCTTACGAGACCCTCCATCACTCCACCTGCCTTTACGAGACCCTCCATCACTCCACCCTCCATCACTCCACCTGCCCTTATGAGACCCTCCATCACTCCACCTGCCCTTACGAGACCCTCCATCACTCCACCTGCCCTTACGAGACCCTCCATCACTCCACCTGCCCTTACGAGACCCTCCATCACTCCACCTGCCCTTACGAGACCCTCCATCACTCCACCTGCTCTTATTGCCTCAGATTGTGAAGCACAACACATCACGCAACAACCTCCGGCACGAGGGAACGGCTCACCTCTATTTCAGTAAATAAAATATAATTATTTAATTAATGTTTTATTTAAATTGTTTGAAAGAAAATGTAGATATGTTCATTATATACACATCTAGAGTGTATTCATGCATAGCTATGTCATATGACATACATTACAATTTGTTTGTTTTATTGAATTATATCATTTTCAGTAAAAAGTAATATAATTAACTATTGGTCAGCATTTATCGTTGTTATTATTGTATGTTTTGGGGTGGGATAGCAATGCAATTCATTCTGAGGTAATATTTATTTTTAATATTAATGATACTTAAATTTTTCGAGTACAAAATCAACAGTTTTCTCCAAAGGCGAATCTTCGCACAGCAGCCCTTTGTGCAGACATTACAAACGCTGAGGAAACCCGTTCTAGGTAGGGCTGTCGAGTTACTGATGTTATGAGATCTGTAAAAAATCTCATTATGTATGCAAACCCATAATATATATATATATATATATATATATATATATATATATATATATATATATATATATATATATATATATTTATGGGTTTGCATACATAATATATGAGATTTTTTACACAGGAAAAAAGAACCTACAAGGTTGAATATCTTAATATATATTTTCTTAAATAATTCATTATAATACATTTTAAAAAAGCATTTTTTGTTATTTATAGGCCTGAGGGATGAAACGACACTTAAATTCAACAAGAAAAAGAGGAAAAAATAAAGCAGTTAGCCACTTTTGCTTGTGGATGAAAATGTTTGGATATAAAAAAAAAAATTAACAACATATTCAAGAGATGACAATTTTGGGATTTCGTAATAAAAATAAATAACATCGTTAAGGATAAAACGGTGGGTCACATTAGTAGGGTTAAATATAAGAACTTAAATCAACCCTAAATGTATTCACAAAATAAATGGGCAGCAGTTTCTTAAAAAAGACCACAAAATGAGCAGGTTTAATCAATATCAAGATATTTACAGATAGATGAATTAAACGTGTCCGTTCAAATCTTTTAAGTTGTTGCGCGTGTGATAACGCGTCGTAGGTCACATGATAACGTCAACATGGCAGATGTCCGGTTCGCATTCATACTCAACGAGATCTAGCTATAAAGTACCTACTCTTTTAGCGCTCGTTAAGTAAGTACTTATTGAAATTAAGTACCTACTCATTGAGTAGCCTATGCGGTTTGGAACGCAGCCATTGTTTTGATTAATGAGTCATTAAGTCATCGGACCAAAACATGATTCATTCAGGAATAAAAATCAAGTGGCTGTCTATTAATGGACCATTGAATCACAAGCTTATTTGCACTTGGTGTAAATGTATACGTTGTGTTTTATTTTATTTTTTCATCCTAAACACATTCTCACTCCCACACACTAGTGCTATGGTGCCAAAAGTGCCACTTAGTGTCTTTTATTTGGCAGCAATCCAATTGCTGTAAATGCTAACTCTGACATAAAAAAAACTGACATGAAGGGCATAAAAATGTTATTAATATGAAAGTATATGTTCTGGGCATATTCAAGTCCAACCAATCTTCTTTGTCAGTCCAAAAAGCCCCTCATGTCATCATGGAATAACAGGTTTCCTCATTCTTGGAATTTCAGATCTTAGTTTTTATGCTTTGGCTGAAACTTACAAATATGTATTTGTTTATTTGTTGATCGAGGTATGTTGAAAAGAAACTCAACAGGAAGTGTCCCTTGAAAAACAAGAATCAGAAACCCCACAAAACAAGACAAGCTGGGAAACAATTAAAAGGATATAAAACAAAAGTAGGCTATGGCATTAACAAAGGCATGAAGTAAAAAAAAAAGGGGGATAGTGGGGATAGTGCTCATTATGATAAACACCCCATAAAGATTTTCTCCCCTTCATCCAGAACAGCGGGTCAGGAATCGACTGGTTAGCGTTTCCTCTTAGACCCTGCTGGTAGATCCTGAAACTACATCATAGCACGAGCTTGTTTGCTTTTGGTGTGAATCCTCAGAGGAAATGAGTCGTTTTCAAAATAACTTTAGGGCTTACAAATTTGACAATTTTACAAAAGTAAATAAAAAAATAAATATTTTTTTTTTTAATAAAAATAATAAATATTTAAAAACATTATGATAGCATTAAAAACTATTTCACCCAAACGATATACACATTTATGCAATAACGCTCTCTCTGTCAACTTAAAACTACTTTGTGAAAATAAATTCACCAGACAATTCCAACTCCACTGGATTTTATCTTAGCTTCCAAAAAAAAAAAAAAAAAAAAAATGTGAGAACGCAGTAGGTATTGAGAACAATGAGAGAGAGAGAAAAACACATAAAAGGGATTTTGACTGATTTGAGCTCTGCTTTCAGCAGTCCTGGCCTGAAGTCCAGTGACTATAGAGCGAGTAGTGCACTGGAACTGCTTACTATAATGTTGCGCACAATATCACATGAGTACAGGCATTTTAATATCTGCTTGTGGCATCCTGCCAACATCACTTGCCTGAAGCCCTGATGTTCTTACAGTAAATCTTAAGACTGTCAGCCTCGAAACTGGCACTAAAGTGATATGTCAGCCATCTCATCTCACAAGATTCTGTGCATATTTTTAGGGCCACATATGACACCTATGCTGTCATTATGAGGTTCCAGCTGTAGAAAATTAAGGTTTGTCATGGGGTTACATTCATGCTGTTGATCATATTCATTTATATTTCATGAATGCACCAAGTGCGGATAGCTGCCTTGTTGGCAGAGGCTGATAACACTAACTCCATCACCATTGTCTGATTGATCCAGACAAAATTACAGTAGAGATCCTGCTGATAACAGAAGCAGTGGTGAGGAGAGGAAGGGGCTGTTCACACAGAACAGACCCGCAAATGCAAAAGCTGTATACCGTTTTTTTTTTTTTTTTTTACAATGGTTAAATAAAAATTAAGAAAATATTACAAAAGTTGAAATAAAGTTCCTAATGGGTATTTAATAGTGGGAATAATGTGTTTTAAGGGTAGGATAGAGGCTGATAAGTGATGACTTGGGTGAGCCTGCATTTTTTTCTCTTCATGATTAAGTTTCCCGAAGGTTAGTTTCATGGAACATGCAGTATAACTCTGGACATGAATTGAATTGAAATTATGGTGACATGCATCTAATTTGTCTGAGGTGGAACATAATTAGTGGTGCTTGCCAAAGGCAAGGCATTACTATTGTTATTGCTCATACTTATTATTCTTCTTTTTTTTCTTATTCTTCTTATTATTATTCCGGAGTAACAGGACACAGGCAGAAAGTCTCTCACTAGTAAAATGCATGCAGAGGTCAAGGGACGTGACCTTGGTCGGCACTGACAGAGAGACTCCATCAATGGAGACCAAAACCACCAGCAAACCCGATCCAGACGCAGCCTCTTTTCTGATTCTACAAACCATCCCTCAGAAAGCCAGAGAGTAAGTGAATCACTGTCCAGAGCTAAACATTTATCAAAGAATATACACTTCAAAAAGTGTCTTATGCTGCATTTTGTGAAATATTTTTTTACAATTTGAAATAACTGGTTTCTATTTTAACACATTTCAAATATTTTAGATGAATCATGATGAATAGAAGGGTAAAAAGAACAGCATTTTTTTTTTTTAAAGAAACATTTTCAACATTGTTAATGTCTTTACTGTCACTTTTGATCAATTTAATGCACCCTCTCTGAATAGAAGATTTACTTATTAACAGTAGTGTATAAATATTATGCAAGAATATAAACATATATTTTTGTTTTCCTTGTCTGCTGCTTGGGGTTAAAGTTAAAAACAAAAAGTGTGTCTCATATCAAATATCGGTAGATTAAGGTTTCATTCATTAATATTAGTTATGTATTTACTAACATGAACTAACAATGAGCAATACATTTGGTACAGTATGTATTAATCTTTGTTAATGTTGGTTAATAAAAATGTATTGTTTGTTCATGCTAGTTCACAGTGCATTAACTAATGTTAACAAATACAACCTTTGATTTGAATAATGCATTAGTAAATCTTAAATCATAGATCAGTATAAATGCAGAAGCCCATGGATTGACATTTGTCTTCTCTCTCTCAGAAAGCGCGCAGCTCAGAGAGGCTGTCAGCTTGGAACATGTCAGGTACACAACCTGGCCAACAAGTTATACCGAATGGGTCAGAGCAACGGAAAAGACGAATCCAAAAAGGCCAACGACCCAACAGGATACGGACGCTGAGACTAAACATCCCAGACGAGCTTCTGCTCATTCATCAAAGGACAGAATGTGTTTGACTGGTACTGCTCAGGATATTGCTGATGTGAAAGAGTTCAAAGAAGAGAACTATTATATATTATATTAACTAATTTACTAAGATATTGCATGTCTTTGATAGACTTTGTTTAGGCTGCTCTTATTATATAAAAGTTGTATGTATTCTATTTAAAAATTGTATATAAAGGTGACAAAAATATAATTAATAAAAAACGTGACTTTATGGTTTGTAATTTGTGTTGTCCAACATGGTAGCTTCCTTTGGCATATTCATTTTGCTCTTGTGAATATGAAGGGTACAACGGGGCTTTTAACTTTGAGTACCAAAATATCTGACGAATTAAAAAATATATATATATATATTTTTTATATTTAGATATTCAGTGTAAAGAAATATTTTGCCACTCAAAATGTTTGGCATAATTGAATAAACAATAAAAAATAAATACAATATTTTATTATTATTATTATTATTTATTATTAATCTTATAATTAAAAATAGGTGATGAGGGGCATCTTTACCTTACATTTAGAGTATGTCTTTCAGCATTGAGGAAAGTTAATTTACAGTTTTTTTCAATTGTTTAAGCACAATTTTGAAAACGGGGCCCGGTTTGTCAAAACACTACACACAATTAGCACAACCCTACACCAAAGTAGCACAACACTTCAGATAATTTGCCAAATGGAACACTTTTGTCACGGTTCACGAATGCATTGCTTTCTTTTTGTCTCGTGCGTTTGTTATTTGTGTTGTGTGTGTGTGTGTCGCGTGGATCTGTGGGTGTGGCCGGAGCAATCACGCTCATTCATCAATCTGCAATCATCATCGGCGCCAGCTGCGACTCATCATCACTTCCTTAAATACTCACCGTTTTCTCTTCTCCATTGTCAGATCGTTTGTTGAAGTCTCGTGCTGTCTGGTGTCCTGATCCTGTGTCCCTGTTCCTCCGTTCTGTGCTCGTGTGGTGTTTGTTCCTGGATTCCTGTTTGCTGTTCTGTTCTTCGTTCACGCCGGAATTCACCATCACCATCACTGCACTTCAGCACCAGCCAAGACTCACCCGTGTTTGACCATCGAGGTCCCTGCGTCACCCACCTGTGTTTGTTACCCTGTATGTTTCATCATTTATACTAATAAAGAGTCTATTGCACCTGCTATTGTTTCCTCGTTCTCACAACATGACAACTTTTGTCAAAACTATACTCCATCCATCCATCCATCCATCTTCTTCCACTTATCTGGGGTCGTGGGGGCAGCAGTCTAAGCAGGGATGCCCAGACTTCCCTCTCCCTAGACACTTCCTCCAGCTCTTCCGGGGGGACCCAGAGGCGTTCCCAGGCCAGCCGGGAGACATAGTCCCTTCAGCGTGTCCTAGGTCTTCCCCGGGGCCTCCTCCCGGTGGGACATGCCCGGAACACCTTCCCGGGAAGGCGTCCAGGAGGCATCCGGAAAAGATTCCCGAGCCACCTCAGCTGACCCCTCTCGATGTGGAGGAGTAGCGGCTCTACTCTGAGCTCCTCCCGAGTGACAGACCTTCTCACCCTATCTCTAAGGGATCGCCCAGCCACCCTGCGGAGAAAGCTCATTTCGGCCGCCTGTATCCGGGATCTTGTCCTTTCAGGCATGACCCAAAGCTCATGACCATAGGTGAGAGTAGGAACGTAGAATGACCGGTAAATCGCGAGCTTTGCCTTGCAGCTCAGCTCTTTCTTCACCACGACAGACCGGTACATCGACTGCATTACTGCAGAAGCTGCAACGATCCGTCTGTCAATCTCCCGTTCAATCCTTCCCTCACTCGTGAACAAGACCCCAAGATACTTAAACTCCTCCACTTGAGGCAGGAACTCTCCACCAACCTGAAGTGGGCAAGCCACCCTTTTCCGACTGAGAAACATGGCCTCGGATTTGGAGGCGCTGATTCTCATCCCAGCCGCTTTAAACTCGGCTGCAAACCGTCCCAGTGCATGCTGAAGGTCCCGGTCTGATGGGGCCAGCATGACAACATCATCCGCAAAGAGCAGAGATGAAATCGTGTGGTCCCCAAACCTGACGCCCTCTGGCCCCTGGCTGCGCCTAGAAATTCTGTCCATAAAAATTATGAACAGAACCGGCGACAAAGGGCAGCCCTGCCAGAGTCCAACATGCACCGGGAACAAGTCTGACTTACTGCCGGCAATGCGAACCAAGCTCCTGCTCCGGTCGTACAGGGACCATATAGCCCTTAGCAAAGGGCCCCGGACCCCATACTCCCAGAGCACCCTCCACAGGACGCCGCGAGGGACACGGTCGAATGCCCTCTCCAAATCCACAAAGCACATGTGGATTGGTTGGGCAAACTCCCATGAACCCTCCAGCACCCTGGAGAGGGTATAGAGCTGGTCCAGTGTTCCACGACCGGGACGAAAACCGCACTGTTCCTCCTGAATCCGAGGTTCTACTATCGGCCGGACCAGAGGGGGATCTGAGTCGGACCAGAGTCGCTCCTTCGGGACCCCATGGGGGGAGGCCCAGCCACCAGGCGATTGCATACGAGCCCCAACCCCGGGCCTGGCTCCAAGGTGGGGCCCCGGCTGCGCCATGCCGGGCGATGTCACGGTCCTTGCATTTGTTGACATCATAAAGGGTTTCTGAACCGCACTTAGTCTGACCCGTCACCAAGGACCTGTTTGCCTTGGGAGACCCTACCAGGAGCATATAGCCCCAGACAACATTCGGGTACTCAAACCCCTCCACCACGGTAAGGTGGCAGTTCAAGGAGGGGCAAAACTATACATGACTTCATAAAAACAATATTTTGTTACCATACGAAACACACACATTTCATATGACTTCAATCTTTTTGAACCAGTTACACACTGCTGTTGCTAACCTAAAACACCTTTAGCAAGTCTAATTCTCAGTGATTAGAGTACTGTAAATGAAGTACACAGAGAAAGTGCAACTGTACAATAGTTCACCAAACACTACACAAGACCAATGCTGCAGACTGAGGAAAATATAATTTATTTCTCTCCATATACCCAAATCAGTCAACATGTCAACATGGAGAATCACAACAAAATATGTCCCAGTTTTCATGCTACTACAGTAGTGTGCATAACACTGTTAGCTCAGCAAACAACAGACAAACGTAAAATACTGTATCCGGTACAGGTTACAATTACAGTAAATAACAACAACAACCATAAAAAATAATCTGAAAAAAACTGACAATATTGTACAGAAAATACTACAGTAAACATACTATACATTATCTCTTCGCCTAGCTGGATCTGGCCACTGTGGCCAGAGAATTTCATCAACATCACAAGCAATATCCTCATTAGCAAGACAACGCGGGAAGAACCGTCTTGAATGTCGAATCCATCCTTGCACAGCTGCGGCGTCGACTTGGTCACAGGCGTCCTCCAAGGCCTGAATGAGGGGTACCTGAGCCTGGGGCTGGAGATCGTAAACCTTCCACCGCCATGCAGAGAAAAACTCTTCGATAGGGTTTAGAAACAGAGAGTATGGTGGAAGGTATAGTACTGTCAACTGTGGATGGTGTTGACACCAGTTCTGGACAAAAGCAGAGCGGTGGAATGACACATTGTCCCAGATGACAGTGTATTGCATCTGGTGCATTTCATTACCTGCTGTGACGATGTGGTGCAATCGGTCCAAAAAAGCGAGAATGTGAGGTGTGTTGTAAGGGCCCATTTTGACATGACGGAGGAGAATCCCATGCTGTGAAATGGCAGCGCAAAGGGTGATGTTACCCCCACGTTGACCTGGGACATTGATTATAGCCCTGTGGCCAATGATATTTCTGCCTCTCCTTCTTGCCTTTGTGAGGTTGAACCCTGCCTCATCAATATATATGAATTCATGCAGGATTTCCTCAGCAACTATGTGAAAAACTCTCTGAAATACAGTGAAAGACAAGATTGTGTAGTTCAGGATAGGTCTAGTATACAGTCAATGTAAAAAAGTCATGTGTGCAGTATGCAACATCACAGTGCTAAAGTGAACAATACAAACCTCCACATACTGTACTCATGCCGCAGCCGTTTGACCCTCTCTGAATTCCGCTCAAAAGGCACTCGATAAAGTTGTTTCATTTGAACCTGATGTCTTTTCAGGATGCGTGCCAGTGTTGACTGAGAGACCTGATGGACATTATTGAAAATGGCATGGTCACAGATAATGTTTGCTTGTAGTTCTCTGAGCCTGATAGCATTATTGGCCAAAACCATGTTTATTATCTCTCTCTCTTGTTCTTGCGTGAATATGGGCACATGTAACTTTCCTCCTTGTCGTTCCCGACCCTCAATCCTATGTAGAGAATAATACATGTAACTTACTGTACAATGTCACAGGAAGGGGTATCACAAGTGCTGATATGGTGCATACAATAAGCGGCTGATTACTGTAACTGTAGACAGATCTTCTTTTACCTGTTTTCCTGTCGAAAAGTCCTTATGACAGATGCCACTGTATATCTGCTAAGATTTGGCTGAACTCTCAGTCCAGCCTCCCTCAGCGTCAATCCGTGGTTCACAACATGGTCCACTAGTGTTGCGAATGTCATTTGATAAGTTTGGTCCTCTTCTTCTTTGTGCACGTTCTCCTCCTGCTTCAGGTCTTCCTCCGCCTCTGGCTCGACCTCGGCCTCTGTCTCTGGTGTGTCTACAATTTAGCAATCATGTGTTTGTGCACCTGATGGCTGTGTTTAACAGATTGGCTCATAGGTGTGGTAATTTGACAGTCAGTGCTTTGGAATTGCAAGTGACATCATGATATACTTCTGTGTCTGATATACAAGTGTGTTTAGTGTTTTGCAAATCACTGTGTATAATGTTTTCCAAATAGTGTGAAGGTGACAATGTGCTTACAGTTGTGCAAATCTAGCCTTGTGTTTTGCTCCCTGAGTGTAAGGTTTTGCTAATTGTGTGAAAAGTTTAATTTTAGTGTGTTTCAGTGTTTTGATCTCTCTCTCTCTTTCTCTCTCTCTCTGTATATATATATATATATATATATATATATAACGAGATAGGTTACCTGTTTTTGTTGACTCATTTTGTTGACTCAAATTATCTAAATGTTCCAATTATCTTGAATTATCCCTAACATAATAAGCAAATATAACAACTATAACCTGGCATTTTGTTGACGGTGATTAGACAAATCCTTTGTGTATCGAACAATAAACCGGATTTTGATTCAAGCATAAATGAGCATTATGTCTCATCTCACAGGTAACCTACTGTCTCGTTTTTCACACACACACACACACACACACACACACACACACACACACTTCCACCATCTCCTCTGTTGCCACACCGACGCGAGCCCTGGTTACACCTGTTTCTGCAGGTAACCCGACAGTCTCGAGCGATCCCGGACTTCCTCTCACCGAATGGAGATTACGCGCTTCTGCAGAGCGCTCTGAAGTGAAACTTACTACAAACTAACAGCGACTTTATAGTCCATAAACAAACCAAGATGAATGAAAGGGACATTGAACAAGTTGGAGTCGCCGTGATGCCGAAAACAGATCTGGTAGGTCTGTCAAAAAGTTGATTACTTGCTACAACAGAAGCGAGCTTTTTTTTTGCATTTGATTTTGTATCGTCATTACAAACACGCTTTAGCTGTTTGCTTGTCATATATTATGTTCTTAAAGATTCCGTATTTTAAAGCATTCGGTGTCGTTAAGATTCAGTGTTGGCTATGAGCAGCAGGACTTCAGGGAGTTCCTCAAAACAACATACCATGGGTTAAAACAAGACGTGTGTGTGTGCATGTGTGTGTCATGTTCGTCTTTTGTCGTATGGCCTCACTTTACTAACTGCAGTGTTCATGTATTACAGTGCAATTGTTGTATTTTTTAAATGAACAACAAGCTTTTTATGTAAGTTAGTCTGATTTACAGTCACACCCTGTAGCAACCTGAGGTTAATCTAAATTATCATTAAATCAAACATTATCATTTCAATCAAAGTTGCATTTGGGGAAAATAAAAACATATGATCTAAATAAGTGATGAAGCACCTTAATGGCTAAACTGGTCTGTATTGCTTTCCTGATGAAAGGGATGGGTGGGGATAAATTATGAGTTAAAGTGAGCTGTTTACCCTAGTTTTGTGATTTTCTCATTCTGACCTTCCTTGTGCAAAACCACTAGATAAGATAAAGTGTTACAAGCTTTGAAATTGCACTCAGTATTTTTCCCTCAATAGATCACATAATAAGCTTAATATACTAGCTTGATCTTGCTAACTTAGTGACATTGTCACCGTAAGTCCAAAACCACTGTTGTACTAGCTATCATGTTTTTAGTGCATTCATTAAATTCTTTTTTTTTTTTTTTTTTTTTTTTAGAGCTGGATTCCAAATTTATTTAAAAAGAGAGTGTGCACAACATTTGTGGAGGACTCTCTCGGGTAAGATGTCAGACTTGGTGAGAATTCAGTATGTCTTGTTAGATTCCTTCTGATCCGTCTGTTGTTTTGTAGCAATGGTGGTCTGTGTCAGTGTGGGTCCACGCGAGACACACACCCCTCAGCGGCCCTGGGCGATAACTTCAGCACAGCCATGGTCAGTCACTGGGACAGCACACAGCACTCCTCCGAACAGCCCACAGACGCCTATGGAGAGCTGGAGTTTGCTGGGGCCGGCAAGAGACACAGCTATGTGAGTACCTCTCCATTGTGGATGGGCTGTATATGAGCTGTATGAGCTATAAAGTTATAGATATTAGTGATCTGGATCACATGGAAAATAGAGATTATAGAGAATACACTTTGGTAAACAAGCAAACCAACTTTCCAATAGCGGCTTGCTGCAGACTTGCATTTGCACTCTCAGACTTGCACGCTAAGACTGTCTGCAGCCAGACCCTTCTGGGAAAAAAAGTTGTTCTAATATTGTGCTGGAATTTTGTGTAAAAATGTATATAAATAATTTTCACTTACGTTTTTTTTCAATTGCTAACAAGCATTGGTCAATACAGAAGCCACATTTTCAAAAATATTCACACATTCAGTGAAACAGAAATCTTTGCAAACCAAACTGTGAGTGTGAATGATTTTTCATTGCTTTCGAACAAAATGCATTCAATGACCACATTTCCTAAAATCCATGAACACTTTTGTCAAACATTATATATTCTCAGCACATTTTTGAATGCTAACACACTGCTTACAAAACTGATATAAGCACATTCAAATCAGAATGGTGGCAAACTCTGTGCATTTTTACAGGAATTATATTGAAATATAAAATCTTTGCAGAATATTTACAATGAAATTAAATAATAATTAATACAAACACAACTAATTGCAATTTCATCTGAAAGCCAACCCAGGTGTCCAATTTTTGGTCTCTATTACAGTAGTAAGTAGTATTACAGTAGTTTTTTTTTCAGTCATCTTTTGGTAAATCGTGATGGCATCAGAATGATTTTGTTTGGAAACATGGATCAAGGAAGACACGAGAAAAGAAGAGTAGCCCATCCATCCATCTATCCATCCATTAATCCATCCAAAGCACTTGTCATGTGTTGGGTCGTGGGGAGACTGGAGTCTTTCCCATCATCTCGGGTCGTAGGCAGGAAAACATCCTGGACAGATGGCCGGTTCATCACAGGGACGACACACAGAAAGAATTGTCACACATAGTTGTAGATGCAGACGATGACAAAGAAGATTATGTTAAAAGTGTTTAATTGGTTGCATGACGTCTGTGAGGTGTGGCTGAACAAGGCTCCTGTTATCCTCTGGTTTGACCACTGTGAACACGGATCCATTCGTCCACAGCACAAAGTTGATGTAACTTTCAAGGGTCCAGCAGGGATTGCCACAGGGCATGACGAAGCGGAGATCTACGTGAAAAATGCAAAGGAACAACCCCTGGGACATAAAAATTGCCCAAAGTTAAAGAAATAACCACATTTAACAAATCAGTAGCTTGTTTCTGTAACTTACAGTTGCTTCTCGCCATTGATTCCCGTTTTGATCTCAATCCCCTTCTCTTTATCCCAGTTTTTGCGTCTCTCCAGCACCGCTGATTCTTCCTGGGTCTTCAATATCATGAGGGAGCATTGGAAACTGCCGCAGCCCAACCTGGTGGTGTCAGTGGTCGGTGGTGAGAAAAAGTCAGAGGTCAAGACCTGGGTGCGAGAGGTGCTGAGGCAGGGGCTGGTTAAAGCTGCACAGAGTACAGGTATCGTCTTCTCTCCACACTTAATATTGTTCATATCTGTTTTCATGTTTTTCATACATTTCCATGCTATACAAAGGTTTGCATTATGCTACTTTCAGAACGGTGTTAAAGTTGTGATATCGGAGTAGAAGTTTTGATTGCCAGACTGTGATTTGTGAAAAGGTTTGCCTTGCGACTCTTTGTTCGTAAATGTCATACCTGAAATGATCGATGAGCAACCGAAAATTGCATGACCACAGTGATTTGAGCAAACTTCAACTCTGCCTTCTATTGTAAACTGACAAGATGCAAGAAGTATGAATATGAATCATACATGCATGTCTAGAGTAACTGCAAGTCATTAAAGACCCATAAATTCCTGCAGGATTATTTATTTCATCAACCTGGTGTATGTCTGGAAGGTCGCCCAGCAAGTTCTTCTCTGTGTGTATATAATAAATAAAAAATATATACGTTTCACTAAAAATAATTATGCACAAAGCAATTTAATGGAAATATAATAATAATAATGAATATAAATAACTAAATATTACATGATTCGTATTTTTAGAATGTTTGGGTCTGTGACAGGTAAAACAAAATACCTTATACATTACATATAGGTGCATGGATCATAACCGGAGGGCTGATGGAAGGCCTCGGCAAGTGTGTAGGACAAGCTGTGAAAGATTATGCCACTGCAACGTCTTCTGTCACTCTCAGTAAAGTGGTACTTATTGGCATCGCTCCCTGGGGCCTGGTGAAGAATCGGGAACAGCTCGTCAACCCTGAGGTAACGCAACTTAAAAAAATAAACAGTCCTGGTGAGAATCATTGGCACCCTAACAAAGAATGAACAAAGAAGCCTGTGAAGAAAAATCTGCATTAATCCTGTTGATCTCTTTTTTAAAAATCACCAAAATTTTACCTTTCATTGAAGTAAAACAGTTGGAAAATGTGGGGGACATCTCATTATGAAATGTTTTTCTCCAATAAACATTAGCCACAATTATTGGCACCCTTTTATTCAATACTTTTTGCAACCTCCTTTTGCCAAGATAGCAGCTCTTCTCCTATAAATCCTGGTGAGGCTGAAGAACACTTGACTAGATCAGTGATCAGTGACCCATTTTTGTGTTTTGGATCATTGTCTCGATGGAAGATCCAACCATAGCCCATTATAAGATTTCTATAAAAGGCAGTCAGGTTTTTATTTTTAATTTTTTTATCTGTTGGTATTTGATTGAATCCATGTTGCCATGTATCTCAAAATGATGTCCAGATCCTCCGTACACATGGGGGAACCATTTTATGCATGTGTGCACCAAACCCATCTAGTCCATCTTCCAGACAGATTCATAACATCTCCTGTTTTGGAACTTAATTATTGCCCTGATGTTGTAAATGGGAATTTTCAATTCTTTAGCTATTTTTTACAGCCACTTTTCATTTTGTGAAGCTCAACATCTTTTGCTGCACATCAGAACTACATTTTAGTCATGACAAATCCCGGAAAAGTTTTAGCATGTTATTGAATATGGCAATGTTGATGCATTTGGTCTTGGCGGACTAGATCTGCTACACTGCTGCTGCTGAGCAAGTATGGACTTGCTACTGCTAACAGATACACAGACACGCTGCTGTGAGCATGTAAGATTTGCTGGAGCTGGGGGAGGTGGAGGGTTTCAGAGGAACTCTGATAGGGCGATGCAGGACTAACTTACAATCAGGCCAATCAGCTTGTGCCAATGTGGCAATAGTGTGATTGCTTGCAGATGGCCGGTAAATGACCTATCAGCCTGTGCCCTCTAGAGTTTCATAACTGAACTAGATTTTCTTCTATTTTTTTTATTATTTTATTTTTATGTATGATCTATGGAATTTGGCCTTTGTGTTACCTCATATTTATACTCTTCATGGCTCAACAATCTCATGCTCCTAGTCACCATGGTGTGCTAAAAATGTGTAAATATGGTAGATTCTTCAGAGATATTTTATTCATAAAAAGTCCACATGCTATGTACTGCATAGAGCAGTTGGTGTATGCAATTTCCCAATTTGAAGATAAACTACCATTCCATACTGCATTTGCATATGGTCTTTCAGAACAACAGTGTCTCATTCTTTCTTTTAGGGAAGTTTCCCTGCAAAGTATTTAGTCAAAAATGGAGCACGGGACTCTTGCCATCTGGATAATAATTACAAGGCATTCCTTCTGGTGGATGATGGGACCATAGGGCGTAAAGGTGGTGAGGTCGCTTTCAGAGCGCGTCTGGAAGATTACATTTCACGTCAGCGCACAGGTACAAAGGGCATTTTACGTGCTTGCGTGCTTTACGGCATTAAACTTGATGTTCATGAGATACTTATGTTTAATAGAATATTACTGATGTAGAGATGAGTTTACATAATATGGTTTCATTGCAGTTATTTCATTGAACTGGAGTGCAACACGGTAACTAGCAAATACTTGGTTTGAACAAGGGAGGCTTAGATTTTTGGCCACCTAATGGCTATTTTGGGTGTATTACAAGAGAATACCAAACTTTTAGTGTAAAAGGCTACTAGGCGAACCATTCAGAAAGTGTTCGTAGAAGGTCATGTGAAGGTTTATTTTGACAAAGTATGACATTAGTAAGAGTTCAGTGATTCAGAGAACTGAAATATTAATGATAATCAATGAAAAGGAATTAATTAATGTATATGTATGTATGTATGTGTGTGTGTGTGTGTATGTATGCATGTGTGTGTGTGTGTGTGTGTATATATTAGGGCTGGGTGATAATTGCAATAAAATTTACGTCGACGATGATAAGTTGTGGACATTTTTACTCGGTATGGATAAATCAAACAGTCTATCACACAGCGGAAATAAACGCGACAACAGCCAGTCAGTGAATGTTGCTAATTTCACTGAAACTGAAACTAAAACTCAAAGATATTCACGACAAACAGTCAAAAATAAAAGTTTGGTTTAACTTCAAGCAATTATGACAGAAATATATCACTACTGTATTAGGGATGCACGATGATATCGGCACAACATCGGTATCGGCCGATAAAAGCTTTAAATGACCATCATCGGCATCGGCCGATATGAATATTTCTGCCGATGAGCCTTGCCGATAGGGTGGCGTGTTTCCTATGTGCACGTGACGACCGTGAACATAGCATGAGTGCCAGCAACTTAAACTTCCAACATGTGGAGGCATTTCTAGCATGAGCGTCAGTTTGGTTTGTACGGAGCCCGGGAAGTCACCTGTGGGAGAAAAAAAAACAATCCGTGGCGACGGTTTTGCAATCCGTCCGCTCAGTTTATAAACTGTACTCACGAATTCTCAAACTGTTCCCTCGGTTTAACAAATCATGCCCACGGATAGGGATGGGAATTGATAAGAATTTAACGATTCCGATTCCATTATCGATATTGCTTATCGATCCGATTCCTTATCGATTCTCTTATCGATTCTTATTGGGTGAGGGAATAAGTACAAATTTGTTTGTATTAACTCGCTTTAATATCTGATCAGAAGACACAGCACAGAGTATACACAAATTATGTGTAGCAACCTCAGAACAAACCTAAAAGTAGGTGAGCTACTTCTCAAAGTAAAGTCCAGGGACCTATAGCCTAGGGCAGTGTTTCTCAACCTGTGTGCCTTGAAAGATTATCAAGAAGAGTGCCTTAGGATTAGGAAATTGACAATTTTCACATTCATTGGTCCGGACAAAAAAATAAATAAAACTGCCATTTATGTGCCATAAAAACTAAAAACACAGACTGAAAACAGTTTAGGAAGAGCTTGTGTCTTTTGGAATATTAACAGTGCATTTGGATTAGGCTATTGAGTTACTAAAACAATCTTTGTCAAATAATACACGGGTTTTCTTCACATTTTGAACGTTTTTGTTTCCATTTGTTTAATTTCAAGATCTGATGTGACTTATCCATTGTTGTTTTTACAGCTACAAAGCTGGGAGCACTAAATGATATTCAGTCACTTTATACACGCTTTTAACATTAAATAAAGCACAAAAATAGTACCTGATATTATCATTGCCACACTTTGAGATTGTTGTTCCAGCGCGACGTCGCAGTAAAATAGGATCCGTTTCAAATAGAATCGTCGCGTGTCGCGGCTGGTTAAACTTTGATTAACATGGAAAATTATACTTTTTATCGCGTGTCGCGCCGTCGCGTCGCATGTAGTTAGGACGCGGTCAGAGCGCTTCTGCCTCGATACCATGTTTGCTCATAGTGTTTGCTACGTTCTGAACCAAAACAACGCAGCACGTGTGTGACGTCGTGTCACATTTGAACGAGCGGAACCGATAAGCGGAATCGTTAAGCAGGCATACTAACGGTTCCAAGGAATCGATTCACTGGGCACCGGTTCTGAAGAAGAACCGGTTCTCGGTTCCCATCCCTACCCACGGATTAATAAACCGTACCCACGAGTTTCTAATCCGCGCTCTCAGATTTGTAAACCGTGCCTTCAGTTTTTGCAATCTGTACCCACAAATTCATAAACCGTGCCCACGCTTTCGCAATCCGTTCCCACGGGTTTGTAAACTGTACTCACGGATTTGTGGCTCGCCCTCATTTTAGAAGAACACGTTGTTAACGAATCTTATTGTATAGTGTTTTATTGAATATTAAGTGGAATACATCAAATTGACATACGTCTGCATGCTTAAAGTGATTCTCAATTGTAGCGGGTATGGGTGGAATATATGATTTAATATGAATGACGTGCATCAAACTCTTTTGTTTATTTGTGATATAATCTTAGCACTTTATTATTATTTTCTAACCTGTATTATGACTGATATTTGACGAATTGCTTTGTTAATTTTTTTGTAAGTTTTGGACAAAAGCGTCTTCAAAATATGTAGCCTAAAATGTAATAATATTAATAATTATAATAATAATAATAATAATAATAATTAATATTATTATTATTATTTGAGTTAATAACTATAAATGAGTTCACTAGACAATAATATGTTTATCATAAAATAATTTATGAATGCTTTATTTTTAAGCAAAAATTATGCAAAAAATGTAGGCCTATTTTATCCAAAACTGTAAAAGGTTAGGTTATAGCCTATAATAATAAAACATTGATAAATTATTTGATGACAAACATATTACTGTATTACTAAGTTAACTCGTTTATAGTTCATTTATAACTTAAATAATAATAATAATAATAATAATAATAATAATAATTATTATTATTATTACATTTTAGGCTATATATTTAAAAGACGCTTTTGTCCAAAACTTACAAAAAAATGAACAAAGCAATTCGTCAAATATCAGTCATAATACAGGTTAGAAAATAATAATAAAGTGCTAAGATTATCACAAATGAACAAAATATTTTGATGCACGTCATTCATATTAAATCGTATATTCCAACCATACATGCTACAATTGAGAATCACTTTAAGCATTCAGACGTATGTCAATTTGATGTATTCCATTAATATTCAATAAAACAATATACAATAGGATTCGTTAATGTGTTCTTCTAAAATGAGGGCGAGTCACAAATCCGTGAGTACAGATTACAAACCCGTGGGAACGGATTGCGAAAGCGTGGGCACAGTTTATGAATTTGTGGGTACAGATTGCAAAAACTGAAGGCACGGTTTACAAATCTGAGAGCGCGGATTAGAAACTCGTGGGTACGGTTTATTAATCCGTGAGCACGATTTGTTAAACCGAGGGAACAGTTTGAGAATTCGTGAGTACAGTTTATAAACTGAGCGGACGGATTGCCAAACCGTCGCCACGGATTGTTTTGTTTTTTTCCTACAGGTGACTTCCCGGGCTCCGTAGTGATGTGCTGGGGACAGAGATGCATTCGCAAGTGCATTTTCAGAAGTGCTGGGTACAGTGACGCAGTATTTTTTTTCTCTTTCGTGCAGGTCATGTTTCGAAAGACGATGTCCTGTAGCTTACTAATGTAAACTCTTCAAGCTACTATGCTCTCCACAGAGCATAAAATATTCATTTTATTTTATTTTTCGTGTTCGCATTTATGAGGAAAAACAGTGACAGTTCTCGGTTACGGACGTGAGCGCTCTGAAAGCGGCACTAATAGAGACTGCTTTAAAACTTCCACAGAGACCTCAAACAGAAAGCACAAAGCCTTTCTAAGTGAATTTCGTTTTGTAATTATTGTATCTTAATTTTAAAAAATGTTTCATCAACCCATTGCCTGGATTTAGCCTAATGAATAATAAGTAAACCAGATAATAGATATCACGACACAGAGGTGCGTGCGTGAACTGGAGTTCGTCTAGATAAATATATCTATTATCCACAGAACGTTTGAAATCATATTTTTAAACATAACAATTCAAAACGAAAGAAAACTATGTAATCCGAAATGTGCATTTCTCTCTGGCGCGTTCACTGTGTCGGCTGCAAAGATGAAGTTGACTGACTCGCGATCTTCGGAGTAGGCTAGTCAGTAGTCAGTCAACTTCATCTTTGCAGCCGACACAGAAAACACTTGTTTATAATAAACAATTAAAATGTCTCCTTGCTATATTTGACATATTCATAATCATTACTTTTGCGCTTCTCTGTGACAACTTTTAGTTGCTTTATTGGCAGCGCCACCCTTTCATGTTACAGTACATGAATGGGTCACCACCGCATCAGCACCGAAAACAGGGGAGCATTTGGTAGACCTGTTCAAGTAGGAGAAGATGTACATTTTTTTATTTGAAAATTTTTTTTCTATTTATTTTACTTCTAAGGACTGAAGTTTAAAGTCTGAACTTAAAAATAAACTGTGGCAATGGTATATCATTTATTCTCCAAGTGAAATAATTTACCTATTTTTCAGGGGTGAATGTCTGTCTACATTTGTAAAATTATACATTTATGGTAGAATCAAATGTTGTTTGTTTGTCTTGTAAATTGCCTTAACACATGAGTGTAATACAGTAAAGGTAGTACAGGAGAGAGACTTGGATTTCTCTTCAGTAAAATAAAAGTGTAAATATATCAGGGGGAAAATGTGTATATATCGGTATCGGTATCGGCATCGGACAAAATTAGTTTGAAAATATCGGCATATCGAATATCGGCCAAAATGCATTATCATGCATCCCTATACTGTATACTAAAATGTACTTCTCAAAAATAATAATATTTCTAAGGAATATCATAGAGGGTTCATAGAATATCTTAAAGGAATAAGAATTTTTTTCATCTATGTTTTAAATTTATACAGTTTTGTTTTACAGCGTCTTATTTGACAAAAAATACAAATGCAATGTTTTGTTGTAAATTGATTGTTGTTTTTCATTCGATTACATTTTAAAAGCTTGATTAAATTGGTAAAGTTTATTTAAATTTTTATTAAATCATAAAACACAGAATCCCCCCCCAAAAAAAGAATTTAGAGAAAAATAAAGTTGATTTCATGGGGGGCCTAAATTAAAAGGTAGCCACTCCGTGAAGTTTAATTGTGAACAAACAAGTTTACATTTTTACATTCATTCTCAAGGTCTAACAAATATTTGGAAAGCATTTCCTACCCCATTAATGGAAAAAAGTATTTTTTGATGATAATATTTTTGGCCATATCGCCCAGCCCTATGTATGTACAGTATATATGTGTGCATTATATTTTAAGGTGAAGATCTGTTTAATAAAAGCATCGAGGACTATATACTTACATATAGGACTATATGCTAAAAAAACACAATCTTATGTGCAGGCAGTGCAAGTATTGACATTCCTGTTCTGAATATGCTGATATCTGGAGAAGCTTCCTTGCTGGAGGTGAGCAGATTCCAGTTTAATTACATGCACAACGTCCTCAGTCCTATCTCTTAATTCTCTCTTACAATATTTCTTCATTTCAGGCATTAGATATCTCTCTGAAGAATTCCATGCCCTGGTTGGTCCTGGCTGGTTCGGGGGGGCTTGCCAATCTTGTGTGTGACATCGTGGAGAACGTGCAATCTGCTCCGATGCCCTCAACTGGAGGAGCTGAGAAGGAGGAAGGGACTCCCAACATGGAGCTTAGAGAACGATTGGCGGAGAAACTAAAGATATACTTTCCTTCAGAGCTGGAGATGGACAAACAAGTTGACAGGGTAAATGTTACACTCTTTACTCAATCATATAACATCAAAATACTAAAAATGAATAGTTTTTTTAGTGCTGTTTTTTCTTCCTGTTGTTGCTTGGCTGGTACCTGAAAGGTTTTAAGCATCTACCAAAACAAAGACCTCATCTGCATTTATAATGCGGAACAGGAAGGAGCGGATGATTTTGACACTGTGATGCTTAAAGTCCTTGTTAAAGGTAAACTTTAAACTGTTTATTACAGTGTTTCTGCATCTCTTCAACTTGGAACCCCTTCGGTCTACAGTGGAACTATTTATAAAATCTTTTTCTGTATATCATTTTTGCTCTCTCTCTCTTTGTGTGTGTGTGTGTGTTAGCGAGTAAAAAACATGCTATGGGCAATTCTAATCCCTATACTGATGAGTTGAGGCTTGCTGTAACATGGAACAGAGTGGACATTGCCAAGAGTGAACTCTTCAATGGAAACATCGACTGGAAGGTAGAGGATTGTGGGAAATATACTGTAAATGAGCTTTTAAACAAGGGCTAGTTGTCGAGTGCTCCTGTACTTTAAACAGTACAGCAGGGCTCTCGAAAAGCCAGAGTCATGGGTTTGATTTCCAGAGAATACTTGAACTGATTACAGGTATACCTCAATTATAAATATAAAAAGTCAAAAATATAAAAGTCAATTTGGATAAAGTGGCAAAATTTTAAATATCTAAAGGAGGGATAAAATGTTTAAATACACTACTGTTCAAATTCAAATATGTGTGGTCAATGAGTTTATTTTTTAAAGAAAGATTTTAAAACAAGACAAAAAACACGTTAAATTGATCAAAAGTTACAGTAAATACATATTCAGCACAGCTGTTTTCAACAGTCATTATAATATGAAGTGTTTTCTTGAGCAGCAAATCATCATATTATACTGATTTCTGAAGGATCATGTGACACTGAAGACTGGAGTAATGATGCTGAAAATTCAGCTTTGATCAAATAAATTACCTTTTAAAATATATTCAAATAGAAAACAGTTATTTTAAAGGGGTCCTTTTATGACCTTATACTTAGTCTTGATTTAGTTTTTGTGGTGTAAAAGAATATGCTTTTTATATACATTTTAGATGCAAAGTTATACATCATTTAATCATGATACTTGTCAGAAAACTATGGTAATACAAACAGTAATCGATAACAAAAACATGGCAAATTTTCCTAAGGGGCGTAATAGCCTTACAAAAGCTACAGTAAACACTAGCCGCGTTTCCATTACACTTCAAATTGCACAAATTGAAATTGAAAATTGAAAATACGGCTAATGGAAACATGTCAATTTTGCAAAAACCATTTATCGCAAAAAAAGTTTTTACACTCGCATGAGGGGGTTCTCTTACGAGAGGTTCTCTCGTATTGCATAAGTAGCTTACGCTTCGGGAAAGTTCTCTTTCTTCGAGATCTGAAGCCAAAAAATTATCCTTAATTTTGCATTTATTGTCAACGCAGTGCAGCAGCAGGCAGACCAAAGCAAGCTGTATAAGCGTGCTCATTGGCTGCCAGGCGGCAACTGCTTAAGCCTATCAGTGAGCCCGGCGTGACGTCACACCCAATGAGGGCGCTTCGCGCCCTCCACACCCTTCTAACCGTCAAGAAGGGTGTGGCCAGTGTGTATATATTGCGGGCTCACAGGCTGAACTCTGATTTTCTTGTCTTCAGCGAAGCTCTTCGCATCGCTGGATCTTGAGAAGCCGCCGCCGTCGAAACCAGCGACCAGCAAGCTTAGGACAGCGCCTGAGGAAGCCGGCCACCTTCGCCGCCTTCAGCCATCCGTGCCTGCTACGCTATCCGGCGACATATCCTTTTTTCTTGCATAATTCTGCTGTGTGTGTTCGCCCTGCGACACGCACTTTCTCTTCTAAAAGAGCGCGAGGCGTTTTTATCAAAATGCCTCGTTTCTCCTGCGGTTCATGCCGCGCCCCGCTCAGCAACGGAGACCGCCATCTCATCTGCGCTCTCTGCCTGGGCCGTGATCACGCCGCCGCCGCACTCTCTACGGGCGGCTGCCCCAAGTGTGAAGAACTCTCAATGTCGACCCTGCGGGCTCGACTTGAGGTTTTTGACCAGGCTGTCGCTCCGCATGTCCCTGTCGGGCCGCGCAAGAAAAAGCGCCGCTCGCAGCGACCACCGGAGACCGATGCGGCGCTCAGAAGCTCGCCGGAACCTCTCCCTCGAGCTTCTCTCTCGCCCTCTCCGCCCCCCCTCCCGGCCGCTCAACCGCCGGCTCTCGCCCGCGCTGGCGCCGTTTCAGGGGACGAGGCGGATGAGTCTGACGAACGCGCCGCTGACAGCTGCTCCATCCTGGCGTCTGACAGCGAGGACTGGTCCACCGCCTCCTCTACAGTCCAGGATTCTGGCCGTTCTCGAGCGGGCGAGGACGCGGAGCTTTTGCGCCTCCTTACCCGGGCTGTTGACCAGTTAGGCCTCGAGTGGTCTCCTCCTAAGGAGCCAGCACCCAACAGGCTCGACGGCTGTTTTCTTCATCGCCGCCGCCGATCACCAGCTTCCAGAACCACGCCTTTCCTGCCTGAGCTCCACAGCGAGCTTTCTAAGTCGTGGAATGCACCGGTTTCCGCGAGGGTCTCTTCACATGCCTCATCGACGCTCTCACAGGTTGACGGCGCCGCTGAGAAGGGGTATAATGCCATTCCCCCTGTGGAAGAGGCGGTAGCAGCGCACCTTTGCCCGCCTTCTCGTTGGCGCTCAAAGGCTTCCCTCCCGTCTAAGCCCTGCAGGACCACATCAGCCCTTGTCGGCCGCGCTTTCTCCGCCGCCGGTCAAGCTGCTTCTGTCCTTCACTCCATGGCCGTGCTGCAGATTCTCCAGGCCAATCTCCTCCGTGATATGGATGAGAAAGGTCTGGAATCTGCTTCCATTACGGATCTAAGAAGCGCGACGGACCTGTCCCTTCGCGCTACGAAATCCGCTGCCCAGGCCATCGGACGGTGCATGGCTTCTCTGACTGTTACAGAGAGGCATCTCTGGTTGACGCTCGCCGACATGAGAGAGTCTGAGCGCGCGGTGTTTCTCAACGCCCCTCTCTCTCCCACCGGCCTGTTCGGCCCAGCGGTTAGCGGGATCGTTGACCGTTTTTCGGAGGTACAGAAGACTACACAGGCTATGAATCTCTTCCTGCCTCGACGCTCTAGCTCTGCTGCACGCCGTCCTCGCGACCAGCCTGCGCAAAGTTCCACCCAGCGTCCAGCTTGACCTCCGTCCTCGCAGCGACGACAGGGCGGCCGCCCTAGATCGCGCTCTTCCAGCCGAAACAGACCGCCTCCTCCCCGGGGACCCCGGCAGAGGATTACGGTGAAACCTGAGCCCGCTAAGACCTCCTAGCCCGAGGAAAGAAGCGACGGCTGTGTCCCGCTGCGGCCGGACCACCGTTAAAGCTTCATGTCCTGTCAGTCCCCGTTGCCACGGTTACTGCGGACACTCATTTCGCAGCCAACGAGCCGGTAATCTCACCCTCTCGCCTGCATACAACCGCCGTTCTCACACCGACCCAGAGAAATCTCAAAAAGAGCATTATGTCTGGTTGCACGGCTCGCGCCGCATGTGTTTCAAATGCAGTGAATGTGCCCACGTTTCTGTGTTCACCCCTGCACACAAGCACTATAAATCCCGTGTCTCTCACAGAGCCCACTCTCATAAAGCGAGTAGAATCCGCTCGAGTGTTGAAAGTAGGTCACGTGTCCACCTCACGGTGCCCCCGTCTACTCACTGCCCGCTCTGTCACACGGCCATTCACAGCCGGTCATGTTCTAAATATGAATGCTGTGCCCGCTCCCCTGCGCTCACACATACTAACGAACATTTCGCCCCTGACGCCGCCCTCGCGCGTTGCGCCTCACGCTGTATGTTCCCCGTCCAAAGCCACCGGGACACCACGTGTAAAACGGCCAGTTATCGCTGTGTGCGATCCACCGTGTCTAAGCACAGAGAGCGCGCGCGCTGCACCCGCCCCTCCGTTTCGAGCTCTCGAGCCCGCGATGTGCGGCGATCAGAGCCCGGAGGCCATCCTGCCCCTGGCTGCGCATGCAGAAGCGTGGGAGGCTATACCAGGTGCATCAGAATGGGTGCTAAACACAGTAAAACAGGGCTATACTCTGCAGTTCGCTCGCCGCCCCCCGCGCTTTCAGGCGCGTACCGAGACGAGAGTGAATGGGGAAGTAGCACATCTGCTTCGAGCAGAAATAGCGACACTTCTGTGCAAAGGGGCTATAGAACCGGTTCCCCCTTCTATGAGCAAGTCGGCCTTTTACAGCCGTTATTTCCTCGTTCCCAAGAAGGACGGAGCTCTCAGACCGATTTTGGATCTGAGATATTTGAACAAAGCTCTCATGAGAAGACCGTTCAAAATGCTCACAACCAGGCAAATCCTCGCGCAAATTCGCCCGAGGGACTGGTTTATCTCTCTCGATCTAAAAGACGCATACTTTCAGATCCAGATAATACCCCGTCACAGGCCATTCTTGAGATTCGCCTTCGACGGTCAGGTATATCAATACACCGTCCTACCATTCGGCCTGTCTCTAGCACCTCGTACATTCACGAAGTGCATGGACACGGCTCTCGCTCCCCTGAGAGGTCGGGGAATGCGGATTTTGAATTATTTGGACGATTGGCTGATTCTAGCACAGTCAGAGGCCGAGCTCATCGCTCACAGAACAGTGCTCCTCAGCCACCTGGAAAGCCTGGGGCTTACGGTCAACTGGACCAAGAGCTCATTAGTGCCCAGTCGTTCAACCTCCTTTCTGGGTTTGGAACTGGACTCTGTGGCAATGACGGCCCGTCTGTCGACACAGCGCGCGCGCTGCATTCGACGCCTGGCCGCTTCCTTCCGGTCGGGCAGCACCGCTCCTCTAAAGACATTTCAGAGGATGCTGGGTTGCATGGCCTCAGCTGCAGCAGTGCTTCAGCTGGGTCTATTGCGTATGCGCCCGCTTCAACGCTGGTTGAACGCCCAAGTGCCTCACAGAGCCTGGGCTTCCGGCGGCATTCGAATCAGAGTGACTGCGTTTCAGCACTGAAGCCCTGGTTAGCGGCCGACTGGTACCAGCGGGGAGTGACAATGGGGGCCGTCTCGCGCCGCAAAGTTATCTCGACGGACGCTTCCACCTCAGGTTGGGGCGCTCTTTTCGAGGGCAAGCCGGCATTTGGCCTGTGGTCGGACCAGGAGAAATGCCTCCACATAAATTGTTTGGAGATGATAGCGGTCGAGAACGCGCTCAAGCGCTTCCTCCCATTCATACGGGATCACCATGTGTTAGTCCGCTCGGACAACATGTCAGTGGTATCCTATGTGAACCGACAGGGCGGTGTCAGATCCAAGAGCCTGTGCAAACTGACAGAACGCCTTCTCGTGTGGGCTCACCGCTCGTTGCGCTCGCTGAGAGCCGCGCACGTGCCGGGCCACTTGAATGTGGGACCAGACAGACTGTCCAGGGACCTCATTCCCCCGGGAGATTGGTCCCTGCATCCTCAGACAGTCCAGTTCCTCTGGCGCCTATTCGGCAGGGCGGAGGTCGACCTCTTTGCGTCGAAAGACAGCGCTCACTGTCCGATATTTTTCTCGAAAAGCGAGGACGCGCTGTCCCAGACCTGGCCCAGCCTCCCGCTGTACGCTTTTCCCCCGATCTCCCTGTTACCTCAGGTTTTAACAAGGATCAGGGAAACACAGCACCCAGTGCTCCTTATAGCCCCGCGCTGGGAGAACCAGATTTGGTACCCAGAGCTGGTGAGGCTGTCGCACTCACCCCCATGGCCGATCCCGGTGAGAAAGGATCTCCTCTCTCAAGCTGGTGGGTCAATCTGGCATCCCCATCCGGAGCGATGGTCTCTGCATGCATGGGTAATCAACGGATACCCGTTGACCTGCCAGAAGGGGTCGTGAACACGATCACGCAGTCTAGAGCTCCCTCCACGAGACGGCTCTATGCGTCTAAGTGGTCTGTGTTCTCTAAATGGTGCGCTACTAAGAGCTTTGATCCACGCACATGTGGGGTTCCGCAAGTGCTCTCCTTCCTACAGGAGCTGTTGGAAAAGGGCAGGTCCCCTTCCACGCTCAAAGTGTATGTGGCGGCTATTGCAGCGTTCGCTGAGACGACGCGCAGCCGGGCAATCGGAAGGAATGAGCTTATTATCCGTTTCCTCAGAGGAGCCAGGCGGATGAATCCCCCGCGGCCCCCCTCGGTTCCTATTTGGGATCTGTCCTTGGTCCTGGAGGCCCTGAAGGCTTTTCCTTTTGAACCGCTTGAATCTGTGGATCCTAAGTACCTTTCGCTCAAAACCGTTTTTCTGATAGCTCTGTCTTCAGTAAAACGCGTGGGGGACCTGCACGCGCTATCTATTAGCCCTGCATGTCTTGAGTTCGGACCGAATGACTCTAAAGTCATTCTCAGACCGAGACACGGGTATATTCCCAAAGCGATTGGTACCCCCTTTAGGGCACAAATCATCTCCCTCTCGGCTCTGCCAATATCCGATAACGGGGACAGTAATAACCTCCTATGCCCTGTTAGGGCGCTGAGAGTTTATATCACGCGTTCCGCCGCTTTCAGGCGGTCCGAGCAGCTCTTTGTTTCTTTTGGCGGACGCACCAAGGGTCTCGCCGCCTCGAAACAGAGCCTGTCCAGGTGGATAGTGGACGCGATTGCAGCAGCTTACGCCTCCAAACACCTGCAGTGTCCTTTGGGTGTCAGAGCCCACTCCACTAGAGGCATGGCCTCTTCGTGGGCCTGGTCCAGCAGAATTTCTATTCACGATTTTTGTATGGCGGCGGGCTGGGCCTCCCCATCTACATTCGTGAGGTTTTATAACCTGGAAGTTCCCGCCCTGCAGGCTACACTGTTATCAGTATAAGTGCAGACTATGTCCACATACTGGTTAATTTTCTGGTTGGCACCAGGGGAAGGATTCTTTTCCACAAATAGACCAGTGTTTCTGCTCTATTCCCTTTCCCTATACGTGTTTATGCACTGTGTGGGCCCGCGCTGCCGGCCACACCATTTACACTGATGTATACAGACCGGCTATGCCGCTCTATCATTTATGTGAAGTGAAGTGCTTGGTACAGGTGTTGGCCCCACCGGCCACCTGTTTCAACGCTATGTTTTTCCCCGGTCTCCCTGGGATTCATGTGTTGGATGCTCGGCGCGCACGGCGTTGACAATGGGTTCCCGAAGCGTAAGCTACTTACGCAATACGAGAGAACCTCTCGTAAGAGAACGTACTCGGTTACCTAATGTAACCTCGGTTCTCTCTAGAAGAGGGAACGAGTATTGCGTAACTTGCCGTGACGCGCCACAAGCTTTTGCGCTTCAGACTATGAAAACCAGAGTTCAGCCTGTGAGCCCGCAATATATACACACTGGCCACACCCTTCTTGACGGTTAGAAGGGTGTGGAGGGCGCGAAGCGCCCTCATTGGGTGTGATGTCACGCCGGGCTCACTGATAGGCTTAAGCAGTTGCCGCCTGGCAGCCAATGAGCACGCTTATACAGCTTGCTTTGGTCTGCCTGCTGCTGCACTGCGTTGACAATAAATGCAAAATTAAGGATAATTTTTTGGCTTCAGATCTCGAAGAAAGAGAACTTTCCCGAAGCGTAAGCTACTTACGCAATACTCGTTCCCTCTTCTAGAGAGAACTGAGGTTACATTAGGTAACCGAATACGTTTTCCAGGCAATTCGAAAAAGGAATATTTCACAAAACTGCAATGGAAACAGTTTTTGCGCATTTACAGGTCACCTGACGTAGATGGCGTGGTATGTTTTGACAGAAGACGAGACAGAGTTATTTATTAAACTCATAAAAGACAAAAGAATTACAGGAATACTGGATTGTAAACCTCAAAGAAATGCCACAATCAAGAGCTTGAAGCAGATATGAGGGAGAAACACCTCATATGTGCCCCTCACAAGTATAAGGGGCTTTCCTTACCATTAATGCTTGGATAACACACATACGGCTCCTTCGATTGAAAATAATGGCTAATGCGATGGTTGGTATAAACCTACCAACATCTGTTGCCATGATTGTTGGAATGACTTATCGCAAGAGGAAAAAAATACGTTTTAGTTACATAACATCGGTTAATGGAAAAATCACGAAAGTTTTGCGCAAATCTGTAATGGAAACGCGCCAGTCTATATCAACACTTATGTTGTCTAGAGGGTGAGCGGAGCAAACAGCTTTGCCTTTTGTTTACATTGAGGCAACAACATTGTAACTGTAACTGGCATTGGAACTGTTAATAGAAAACTTAAGAATAGAAGACATACTTAAATGTTGTGATCCACAAACAACAGATTGTCCTGACAAAGTGGAAACTGCTCCATTTGAGGAGAAGCTTTTGAGCGTAGCCTGCATTGTACTCTATAAGTTCCTGGAAGCTGTTCTCTGTAACATGTTCTGCGCACAGATAAACATTGGGGTTATAATGTTCAGGAGCAGTGGTTAAAATCAATTTTATCCACTCTAAGTTTGTCAGCATTAGATATAATAATGAGTTTTGTAAACGGAGTGGAAAAAACTCTTTGACAGCGACCACACTGTCTTCTCTAGCACAGCTCTCTAGCACAGCCTTGTCCGCTTTTCTGCGTATTCGGAGGGCGGGGATTATTTAAATTAGGAACATTATGACTTCACAAAGCCCGGAAAACGCGTTCTAGTCCAAACAAGTCATTCGTTGTAGTTCTTGGAAAGTGGATTCTGTTAAATAAAATATCTCTCTTTGGAGTGGACTTTTAGCTTCGTAACCTTGCAGATCCTTTTTTATGCTCAAACAGCAACATTACACACTAACTAAAGTTAAAAAAGTGAAAATCATAATAGGACCCCTTTAAATAGTAATAATATTTCACAATAAGACAGTTTTTACTGTATTTTTGATCAAATAAATGCAGTCTTGGTGAGTTTTTCTGGTATGTGGTGATAAACTGTTATTTCTTTCCTGGCACATGCAGTACGATGATCTGAAAGATTCCATGACTGACGCGCTGATGAACAATAAACCCCAGTTTGTGCGTCTCTTCATTGATCATGGTCTGAACATTTTGAACTACCTGACCTACGAAAAACTGGAAGATCTTTACAACTCCATCCCTGACAACAGCCAGGTCGGCAAACTGCTGCAGAATATCCTGAAGGAGCGCAAGAACGAGTCCAGCAATGATAAGAAATACAGCATTAGCATTTATGAGGTGAGATCTGAAAGTTATTGGCAGATTAATTAGTGTATTACCCCTCTATAATAACACCCACTGGAGAGGGCATAACTAGGATTTCCCTTGCTACTCGCAAGTTATTCTTACCAGTTTTGTACTTGTATGCTAAAACAGTGATATTAAAAGACCAAATCCAGTATATGCCTTATTGATAATACATACTATATACTATATACAGGCAAGCAGATGAGCCCAGAATATGAACGCAACACGCAAACTTGCATGTTAAGCATTTTCCCATTGAAAACAATTATAAGGAAAATGCGTATGTGGCTTAATGCATTAAGGCAGTGATACTGGAGGACCAAATTCAGTATACACCTCCTTATTGATAAAAATAGTCTTTACAGGCAAGCAGATGAACCCATAATATGAACGAAACATGTAAAGTTTCATGTTAAGGGTTTTCCCTTTGAAAACTATTATAAAGTTAACTCATAACATGAAATTTATTGTGTTGTGTTCATATTCTGGGCTTATCTGCTTGCTTGTAAAAATAATGCATCATCAATAAGATTTACACTGAATCTGATCTTTTAAAATCACTAAGTATATTAAGCGATTTTTACGTTAAGCATTGTAGAATGTCTCACTGTTTTTTAATGAAATACTGATGAGGGCTGTGGATCATGATATGATATGGATCATAAGTGCCCAAAACTTGCAGTTTGTTCACATATCTTTGTTTTTCTTCTTTTGAGAGGTAAATGTTTGTGGTTCGAAACTGTTGCAAAATTGCCAGGCCTGTGCTGCAGTTCTTTAGATGTTTTGCCCACTAGTCATGTGACTGAAAACTTTGAGTATGCGCTGTTGTAAATTTCACCGATTTCTCATCCCAGGTGTCCCAACTGCTGGAGTATCTGTTAGGAGATGTATGCCAGCCCTTCTACAAGTCTGCACTAATGGTGGACACTTGTTCTACCAAAAGAAAAGCTTTTAAGGTACCAGACTTAGTACCTAGTACCTTAGAATTTAGACCTGTCTAGTCTGAATATTAATTTTTTTTCCGCAATTCATTTTTTCATTTTGTCTGCTCAGTCCCCAAAAATAAAATGTCTTTAAAAACCACCCTTCAGAAAGCATGCCAGGTCCTGCAGGGGGAGTGTGTCTATCGGAAGAATCAGTGTCAGTACGCGTGGTTATGTCTCTTCATCTGGGCAGTGCTGCAGAACTGGAGTGAGATGGCCATCTTCTGCTGGGAAATGGTAACATGCTTCTGATGAGTTATCAGTTTTTATTGATTTTATGTTCTGTCATTATTAGTCATATTTGATATTTAATTGTTTTATATTTAGATTACATGTGCTGTCTTTGAAAACTCACTTAAAGTTAATATTCAACCAAATTTATTAAATGTCAAAGTAAGATCTTTAGCAAACCTTAAAATGAATATCACACATCTCGGGTGTGTGATTATTATTATTTTTTTATATTGTCGCAAAATGCAAATTGTATTTTCGCACAGTTCTCCATATAAAGTTTGATATGTATTTTATCCAACTTTATCAACATAAATACATTATACATTATATATTTTTTAATAAACCTCAACTGCTTGACTTTTTTATTTTTAACTTTACCTGCATTAATACAGTACACTCACATAAAACTATTTATACTATATAGCAAATCTCAACTGCTTGACTTTTATTTAATCTTAAAATGTAATTGTTATCACCCAGATCTTTATATAAAGTTGGATATAAAAGTATGTCCAACGTTATCCGTATGCGTACAGCAATATACACTATATAGCAAAAAGCAACTGCTTGATTGCTGCAAAATTGTTATCGCTGTATTATTGCTAGATTAACTATATTATCACCAAGCTCTAATCTTCTAAATGCAACTATGTGGCATGAAGATATTAAAATATTTGAAACATTATATCATTTTCTGAAATGCTTTGAAACAATGTGTATTGAGAAAAGCTCAGTGCAAATTAATTTGTATTATTTATGTATTTGTATATGTATAATGCCTAAATGTACTTTTAGCATTTAAAATGACCAATTTTAGTTTTACTAAACAGTAAGGAATCCTTATTTGTCAGCCATATATAAAAAGTGAAATGTATAAAAGGAAATGCTCTGCTTTGATCTGTACTGCTGTTCTCTCTCAGTGCGGTGAGTCGGTACTGACGGCTCTGGGAGGATGTAAACTGTTGAGGGAGCTGTCTAAACAGGGGATTGAGACAGAGGCCAAGCTTTCCATTAAGGATTTGGCCCAGAAGTTTGAGAATATGGCTCATGGTATGATGGGTGAAAATATTCAGTTTTTGGCATCCTATAAATGTTCTAGTGATTAAACCCTGTTTTCTTTCCTGGCATTTTTCGACAGATGTGTTTAGCATGTGCTACCAAACCAAAGCAAGTGATTCCTATAAGCTACTGATTCGCAAGTCTAAAATGTGGGGTGACGCCACCTGTCTAAAGATGGCCATGGCTGCTGACGCCCGTGTTTTCTTCAGCCACGATGGAGTACAGGTCTTTTGACATGCAAACAGTCATTAATAACATTGTTTGTTTGGTTCTCTTACGAGAGTCCTCTCGTACTGCGTTTTTTGTAAAAACGCTACGGGAAAAACTCTTTTTTCACGAAATACTGAAGCAAAAAATTATCCTTAATTTTCCATATATGTAAAGCGCGTTGCAGCAGTACACAGCTATGGTGAGACAGCTTGCTCGCTCATTAGCTGTTCTGCGGCAACTGCATAAGCCTATCGAGCGAGGCCTGAAGTGACGTCAGGCCAATGAGGGCTTCGCGCCCTCCTTGCCACTTCCCGCCGAGACGGGTGTGGCTAACCTCTATAAAAGGAGCTCGAAAAGGCTGATTCACTTGATTTTTCATCTCTTCAGCGAAGCTCTCGCATCGCTGGATCACGAGGAAGCACGCGTCGTCTGATGCAAGCACTTCAGCGGGACGAGCCCTCGAAGCCGCTGGCCAACGCCGCCTTCTACCGCCGTACCTGCTGCGCTTCCGACGCCATATCCTTTCCATTCTATTGTTCTTGTGTGTGTGTGTTCGCTTTGCAACACTCACCCCTAAAAGAGCTGCGTCTTTTTCAAGATGCCTTCTCATGCAGCGCTCGCGCTCGCTGACGGCGAAACGCCTTCACTCCGAGCCAATTGCCTACGGTGACTCTGAGGACTCGCCGGGCATCCTTTCCAAGGCTGCCCTTCCTGGAAGCGGATGGCGGGATTAGTTTTTCTTTACGTTACAAGAAAAGCTACCCTGCCTCTGCACGCGTCATTCACCGGCGAAGGAGAAAAGAGTGTTCTTAGTCCCGCCGTTGGTCGGTCTGACCTCTTTTCTCTCACATTTCTCAGTTCCCTGTTCGGCGACTGGAAATATTATTGCAGCAAGTGAGTCTGTTATAGTTTTGAAACACTATGTCTCACAGATCACAGGTTTTCTGTAAAAACGACACCTGTGCGCGCTCGCTCTGCTCAGGCAGGCAGCGCGTCCAAAGCAGTGAATGTGCCCGTTTCCCGCCCACATTTACTCGCAGACAGCATGAGTCCCACAAGACTTTCTCAGCCCTCCCTCACTCAGTTAAGCACTGTAGTAGGGTCGAGGACGAGCGTTCTGCCCGCTGTAATAAGCGCGCTCCCCGCCTCGAATGTCACAGGCGTAACGCCTATGTTACTGCGCCCCGAAGCACCTCTGTCGCACGGCGAACAGAGCGCGCTTCGCATCCAACCCTTAGCCAACCATGCAGAGGCATGGGCAGCGCTTCCAGGGGCTTGTCCCTGGCACCTCGTACATTTAAGAAGTGCATGGACGCAGCGCTCGCTCCTCTCAGACTCAGAGGCATGCGAGTGCTGAACTATTTGGACGACTGGCTGATCCTAGCTCAATCACGATCACAGCTCGTGGAGCACAGAACCATTTTACTCGAACACCTCGAGAATCTTGGTATCACAGTCAATTGGACAAAGAGTTCGCTGAACCCCAGTCAGGCGATTTCGTTTCTGGGTACCATTCTGGACTCACAGTCTATGACAGCGCGGCTGTCGCCACAGCGCGTGCTACACATTCAGCGCGCAGCGAGATCCTTCCGCTGTGGCGCGACTACCCCGCTCAGGAAGTTTCAAAGGATGCTGGGTCTCATGGCCTCGGCATCGCCAGTTCTTCAGCTGGGCTTGCTCCGCATGCGCCCTCTGCAGTTCTGGTTAAGAGTGTGAGTACCGCGCGGAGCGTGGGTGTCCGGCCGGTTATGTCTCAAGGTCAATCAGAGCTGTGTGCCCTTATTCCCAGACTCTCTGTGAGTCTATCTGGTGATTATGCACTGTATACCTGGGTTAGCTTCCAGTGATCGGTGTTTTATCCCAGCACGCACGGCGTTTTACAAGGGGTTCCCGTAGCGTTTTTACAAAAAACGCAGTACGAGAGGACTCTCGTAAGAGAACGTACTCGGTTACTAACGTAACCTCGGTTCTCTCTAGAAGAGGGAACGAGTACTGCGTTCTCTGCCGTGCGTACGGTTCACTCTGGTTCGCTTCGGCGATGAAAATCAAGTGAATCAGCCTTTTCGAGCTCCTTTTATAGAGGTTAGCCACACCCGTCTCGGCGGGAAGTGGCAAGCTCATTGGCCTGACGTCACTTCAGGCCTCGCTCGATAGGCTTATGCAGTTGCCGCAGAACAGCCAATGAGCGAGCAAGCTGTCTCGCCATAGCTGTGTACTGCTGCAACGCGCTTTACATATATGGAAAATTAAGGATAATTTTTTGCTTCAGTATTTCGTGAAAAAAGAGTTTTTCCCGTAGCGTTTTTACAAAAAACGCAGTACTCGTTCCCTCTTCTAGAGAGAACCGAGGTTACGTTAGTAACCGAGTACGTTTTGGTAAGTGTTTTTTTCTTTTCTTTTTCTTAAAGAGTCTCTTTTTTTTAGTCGATGCTGTCTCAGATCTGGTGGGGTAAGATGGAAAGAGGAACTGAGCTCTGGAAACTTGCACTGACTATGGTCATTCCTCCTCTCTGCTACACCAACCTCATCAAATTCAGGTCAGTACGTCAACCATGTAACTTTCCGGTAACACTTTAAAATAAGGTTGCATTAGAGAACATTAGTTAATGCATTAACTAACGTTAAAGGTGCTCTAAGCGATGTCACACGTTTTTTTTGTCACATACAGCAAACATCTCCTCACTATCCACTTGCTGCCTATCCCTGAACACACTGTAAAAAAAAAACACGGGGGGGGGGTGGGGGGGAGAGAAGCATGAAGAGGGAAGTTAGCTAGAGGAGAGATGTCCTAGACAATGACAACAACTAACGTTAGAATTACATTCTCTTGAATTTTAATATTGCCGACACGCGACCAAAGAGACGACGTTCCGATGAACAAATAGCAAAGAAGAGGGAAAAGGAGGAGGAACGCGCAAAGTCCCGAATTTACATCGGAAAAGACTTCAAAAGGTGGCGAGAACTCTACTGCGCAGTAAAAAGTCACGCCTGAAAAATCCTCTCCCCCTCTCCCTCTCACTTCTGTCATTAGAACCAACGTGACTTTTTACTGCGCCGAGTCGAAGTGCTCCCAAGTGCTATTCCGCCATACATTATAGTTATCCTTTTTACCCGTTTAGAAAAGCGCCACGTTTTATTTTGTGTCACCATACTTGGTCGTGTAACTACTCGTGTAACTGTATTTAAATAGGGAAAACGTGGAGGTGTTTGGTCGCTTCTAACTTCATCTCTGTTTGGATCCTAATGAATGAACTGGGCTAAGCTAAGTGCTATCAAAGTGTCGCCGCTATCGCGCCAGAGCGATTGAGTGCACGCAATGAGACGAGAGAGATATGTATCAACTCATCTTAGTTAAGGGAATAACATAGTTGAATATGAAAAAACGGTGGAGTGTTCCTTTAAATATTATTAACTGATAAAACTTTTGATTTTAATGTGTTAGTAAATGTTGAAATTAACATTAACCAAGATTAATAAATGCATTAGAAGTATTTTTCATTGTTAATACCAATGTTGGTCATTTTATGTGACAGGATGGAGTAAGAGACAAACCAACTAATGTCACAAATCATCACCGAATTCCAATCCATTACTAATATTTGCAGAAATTTGACCTGAATAGAACTCGAGTTTACAAAATTTTGACATTCCATAAATATGATCCTATGTTGTGAGGAAACAGAAAGAATTTTGAACAAACTTGAAGATTACATTTTTAAGGTTTTTAGCTCCCATCTGGGTCAAAAAAGACCTGAACAACCTTTTTATCTAGTCTGTTATGCTCACCAAGGCTGCATTTATTTCAAAAGTGACAGTGAAGACATTTATAATGTTACAAAATATGTCTATTTAATAAATGCTTTAATAAATTTAATAAATAAATGCTGTTAATTTAACTGTGTGTCAAATAATTCTGAAAAAAGCACTTCCACAAAAATGTCAAGCAGCACAACTGTTTTCAACATTGATGATAACAATTATAAGAAATGTTATCCGAGCATCAAATCAGCAAATAAAAATGATTTCTGAAAGATCATTCGACACTGAAGACTGGAGTAATGATGCTGAAAATTCAGCTTTGCATCACAGGAATAAATTACATTTTAGAATATATTCAAATAGAAAACAGTTCTTTTAATTGGTAATAATATTTCACAATATAACTGCTTTTACTGTATTTTTGTTTAAATAAATGCACCTTGGTGAGAAGAAGAGAATTATTTATTATTTTTTTTCAGAAGAGGCCATTTTCTTTTCTTTTTTTTTCTTTTTTTTCCCCCAAACATGACAGGTACTGTACAACACTCCCAAGAAAACAATTTGTTTTAATTTCAGAAAAGAAACAAATGAAGAAACACTTGGAAAATGTCTTAATGAATTAGCATTACATCACACAGTGATGTGGAAATCAGTAACTAATAGTCAGTAATTAACTAATCCATTTTTACAAGCTGTGAGTTTAACATTTGAAATGTATTGCATATTAGGAATGACCGAAATTTTTATTTCTCACAGGAAAGAGAATCACGGGGAAGACAAATCGGTGATGGTACCTCCACCCTCAGCAACAGACTGTCACTACACAGAAACTGTCTTCTCCTTCAGTGACATCAAACACCAGTAAATTTGCTTTTATTTAATACATCATGGATAAATATAAGATCTCTGTAGACAAAAATACCTTTATCTGTGATCTTCTTATGATATTTACCAGTGAAGCCGAGCAAGAGGACTCAAATAATATCAGACGACCAACAAAAGGTTTGACTGTTCAGTTTGAAACCCATGGGTTAATGAACAATTTTCACAGAGATTTGTTCATTAATTGTGTTTTTTTGGTCTTTTAATTTGATTGGGTTGATTGAAACTTGTTGCCCTTATTACTTTTCCCTGTTTCTTCCTTCCTGTAACAGGTACTCTTGCACACGGCAAACCTAAGCAGCCCTTTCTGGTTTCCCGCTGGAGGCAGTACTGGTACGCTCCTGTCACTTCATTTATCGGCAACGTTTTGATGTACTTCCTGTTCCTGTTTCTGTACGCCTACGTGCTATTGGTAGACTTCAAGCCACCTCCCCCTCATGGTCCTGCCCCTTCAGAGTATGTGCTGTATTTCTGGGTTTTCACTCTTGTGTGTGAGGAGATTCGAGAGGTAGGTGCCGACACGGGTGCTTCACTTGTAAAAAATCAGCTTACAAATGATCAGTGTTGGGGGTAACGCATTACAACTAATGCCAGTTACGTAATCAGATTACTTCTTTCATGTAACTAGTAAATAATGCATTACTTTTAAATTTACAACAAAGTTATTTTTTCAAATAAATAATTCAAGTTACTTTTGTTTTCCCATTTATTGAGTGACAGCTCTCTTGCCTACATGTTGGGTAAATGCAGAGGCTTTTTGTGCGCAGATACTAAACATGATACTATAGTTTTTGAGTTTCATAGTACATGTTGTTGTAGTTCTAGACTACAGATATACTCACATACAGTATTGTTCTAATTGAATAAAACAAGGAAATGCAAACTCAGAAAACTACACAAACCTGCAATAATTAAATGTTAAATAACACAAATATACGCTCACCTAAAGGATTATTAGGAACACCTGTTCAATTTCTCATTAATGCAATTATCTAATCAACCAATCACATGGCAGTTGCTTCAATGCATTTAGGGGTGTGGTCCTGGTCAAGACAATCTCCTGAACTCCAAACTGAATGTCAGAATGGGAAAGAAAGGTGATTTAAGAAATTTTGAGCGTGGCATGGTTGTTGGTGCCAGACGGGCCGGTCTGAGTATTTCACAATCTGCTCAGTTACTGGGATTTTCACGCACAACCATTTCTAGGGTTTACAAAGAATGGTGTGAAAAGGGAAAAACATCCAGTATGCGGCAGTCCTGTGGGCGAAAATGCCTTGTTGATGCTAGAGGTCAGAGGATAATGGGCCGACTGATTCAAGCTGATAGAAGAGCAACTTTGACTGAAATAACCACTCGTTACAACCGAGGTATGCAGCAAAGCATTTGTGAAGCCACAACACGCACAACCTTGAGGCGGATGGGCTACAACAGCAGAAGACCCCACCGGGTACCACTCATCTCCACTACAAATAGGAAAAAGAGGCTACAATTTGCACGAGCTCACCAAAATTGGACAGTTGAAGACTGGAAAAATGTTGCCTGGTCTGATGAGTCTCGATTTCTGTTGAGACATTCAGATGGTAGAGTCAGAATTTGGCATAAACAGAATGAGAACATGGATCCATCATGCCTTGTTACCACTGTGCAGGCTGGTGGTGGTGGTGTAATGGTGTGGGGGATGTTTTCTTGGCACACTTTAGGCCCCTTAGTGCCAATTGAGCATCGTTTAAATGCCACGGCCCACCTGAGCATTGTTTCTGACCATGTCCATCCCTTTATGACCACCATGTACCCATCCTCTGATGGCTACTTCCAGCAGGATAATGCACCATGTCACAAAGCTTGAATCATTTCAAATTGGTTTCTTAAACATGACAATGAGTTCACTGTACTAAAATGGCCCCCACAGTCACCAGATCTCAACCCAATAGAGCATCTTTGGGATGTGGTGGAACGGGAGCTTCGTGCCCTGGATGTGCATCCCACAAATCTCCATCAACTGCAAGATGCTATCCTATCAATATGGGCCAACATTTCTAAAGAATGCTTTCAGCACCTTGTTGAATCAATGCCACGTAGAATTAAGGCAGTTCTGAAGGCAAAAGGGGGTCAAACACAGTATTAGTATGGTGTTCCTAATAATCCTTTAGGTGAGTGTACTTTATGTATTTAATATCACTTTATTAACCAATGTCTTTGTTGCTGACCTTTGATGATCCAGTTCCACCATACAAATCAGAAAAAATTACTTTAGTTAAACATCACATTTGTGTTTCTTTGTTTTTTTTTTCAATCTTATTCTTCTGCGATCCAGAATGGGCAGCACAGCTGAAAGGTTTGAGAGCCTCTACTGTACAGGCTTGAATTTGCATTTCCTTCAGCCTGAGGCTATTCATTTGACTTCTGCTGTGAAAGGGCCTTTACTTTTGCTAAAAATAGAACCTTTTTTGTTGTTATTTAAAAACAAACAAGCGAGCTCAGCCCAGGTGAGAAAAAGTAACGCAAAAGTAATTGCTTTTAATAAATAAATGTAATAATTAAAAGCGTTACTTTTCATAAGTAGCCTAACTAAGTAACGCAATTAGTAACTTATTTAGGGAGTAATGCAATATTGCATAATATAATATAATATAATATAATATAATATAATATAATATAATATAATATAATATAATACAATATTATATAATATAACATTACTTTTAAAAAGTAACTTTCCCCAGCACTGCAAGTGATACAAAGAAATGAGAAGGAGATTTTCAGTTGAGTATAATGATTAATCCATCCATTCATTCTACTTTCTCCTGTCTTTCATTCCCAGGCGTTCATTGTGGGCAGTAAGACATTTACTCAGAGTTTGATACTGTATGCTCAGGATGTGTGGAATAAGTGTGATGTTCTTGCCATCGCTCTCTTCATTGCTGGTCTGTGCTGCAGGTAATGGCCCTTGACAGTCCTGCAAGTTTTCATAAAAAATATTAAGCAGCAAAAAAGTTTTTAACATTGCTAAAAATAAGAAATGTTTCTTGAGTAGCAAATCAGCATATGTGACCCTGTACCACAAAACCAGTCACAAGTAGCACAGGTATATTTGTGGCAATAGTCAACAATACACTGTATGGGTCAAAATTATAGATTTTTATTTTTTTATGCCAAAAATCATTAGGATATTAAGTAAAGATCATGTTCCATGAAAATATTTTGTAAATTTCCTATCGTAAATATATAAAAAAAATATTTTTGTGAGTGAATGCAGCACAATCGCGAACCTAAATGGACAACTTTAAAGGCGATTTTCACAATATTTCGATTTTTTTGCACCCTCAGATTCCAGATTTTCAAATAGTTGTATCATAACAAACCATACATCACTGGAAAGTTTATCTAATCAGCTTTCAGGTGATGTATAAATCTCAATTTCAAAAAATTTACACTTGTGACTGGTTTTGTGGTCCAGGGTCACATATTAGAATGATTTCTGAAGGATCATGTGACACTGAAGACTGGAGTAATGATGCTGAAAATTCAGCTTTGATCACAGAAATAAATTACGTTAAAATATATTGAAATAGAAAAGTTATTTTAAAAGTTTTTTTTTTTTTAATATATATATATATATGTGTGTATATATATATATATATATACACATATATACATACTTTTCCCCTTTATATTTTAAAACATGATATATTAAAGGAGAACTCCGGTCAATTTTAACATTAAGCTCATTTTTTTGTAAATTTGGAGTGCTGTCAGTACAGAGAACAACGACAAAAATCGGTGTTGCCTACACCATGTTATCCTCTTTTTAAAATTCGCACCCTGTTGACTTAAAGGGGACCTATTATGCAACATTCACTTTTGTATGGTGTTTGGACATAAATGTGTGTTGGCAGTGTGTGTACACAACCACCCTACAGTGATAAAAATCCACTCACTCCTTTTTTTTTAATCCCCATAAATCATAAGCAGTCTCTCCAAATGACCTGTTTTCAGAATGTGGCTTTAGTGACATCACTAAAGCCACAGGGCCCGCCCACGAGTGTTGACTGACACTGCCGTTATAACTTAGACCCGCCCAGATCGAGTTCACTGCGAGTTGTACACATCAGCCATTGCTGCAGCAATGCACTCACGAGAAGCGTCGAAGCATCTCCCAAGCGTTGAAGGTGTTGTAGCTGGATGTATTCATTCACATAGCTCTCTCTATTTACTCTTGAAATCTGCCAGCCACTGAAGACGAGGTGGATTCATTTTGTTTTCAAAGAAAATGCTCCCTCAACTCTACAGAAATTTATGTAAGTTACTTATGCACTTCTTATACTGTTTACTCAGCTCTAACAGTGATTTTCTGAAGAAAAACTGATGCTTCATCTTTTGTGTGACATACAGTAAACTTTATTAAACTCATCAGTATATTTTGTGTCATCATTCAGACAATTCAGATCGTCAGACGGAGTCCTACAGCAGGCTTGCATTAATAGTGTATACAAGCAATGCCAAATAGGTTATAATCAGGGCTTAATTTGAGCCGGAACACACCGGAACATGTTCCGTCACCTCCGTCACTGGATCCGGAACCTTTTTTATTGGATCCGGCACCTCCTGTGTCACTATGGAAAATTAATTGCCTAAATGAAAAAAATAAAATTACTGTTTGTGTAGTGTTCAATGTTTGTGACACATGACTTGCACACTTGTTGTACTAGTTGAGATTGCTGTTAGCCTCGATCGTTTCACTCAGGGGAAAAATGTCAAAAAGACATTAAGTTTGCTTAACTTTTTCAAATACGCTGGCCAGTCAGATCCCAAACAAGCAAAAATCATTTCCGCTGATCAAAAATGTGGAGACCAGCTACCAGCTACAGCAGTAGCCTAGTATCGACATAATATCTCGTTATTTCGACAAAATAAGGGGACATTCTAATCTGCATTAAGCCACATTAAGCGTTCTTATAATGGTTTTCTATGGGAGGAAAATGCTTAACGTGTAATTGCGTTCATATTCTGGGCTCATCTGAGTTTTTGTACATAGCATAGCCTACTTTATGATTTTAGTATCATAATGATTAATAAATGCATGCACAATTATCCGTGAACTTGATTTGAACAAATGCCTTTCAACTTGTGTGTGCAAAATTCAGAATTAAATTACTGTGCAGCAATTTGTACAAATAGAGAATATGTAGGCCTACTATACTGTTGTAGCCATTAAAAAAAGCGCATTTAGTTTCATATTTGTTAAAATATTATAATGTTTTTTTAATTTATGTTGATTTATGAAAAGTGAACAGCACGACCGAGATAGGATGCGCAATATGAGACATGGAGCGGGTCAGACATGATTTTGACCACTTCATCAAGTTTTGTTTTGTAGAAAACCTTTCTTTAAAGTGAATTTCGTTTTGTATAAATTGTATCTTAATTTTAATAAATTTTTCATCAACCAATTGCCTGGATTTAATGAATAAGCAAATATAACAGACAATCACGGAAGCGCCCGCGCGGTCACTTGCATTGCACGTGAACTGGAGCACATCTCATCCTAACTTAATGAAACTCAGTGTATGCCTCACACAGACATGAAAAATACATCAAATACACAAAGCTTGAAATGTCTTTAAACGAAATAATTCAAAACGAAAAAAGAAAAAGGCTATCTCTGATTATGTAATCCATTAGGCCTATTTATGTGCATTTCTCTCTATAGGCGCGTTCACACGGAGATGGCGATCATCAACTTCATCTTTGCAGCCGAGTCGACACTGTCAGAGAAAACACTTGTTTATTAATAAAAATCAATACACGTGTCATCGGATTTACAAATGCACATCTTGCTTGTTGCACGCACACATATTATGTCGAAATAACGAGATATTGTGTTGAAATAACATTATTATTAATAATAGCCTACATCTTTTAGAATATTTCATTGAATGCTGAATGTTGCGCTTGTTCAATTTAATAAAATTAAAACTTTAATTGTGATCATTAACATAACTGAATATTAAATATTTAGTGGCCAAGTTTTGCGCAGCTCCCCCCGTCAATGATCTAGCACCCCCTCAGCACATGCATTAAAAATTATCTGGCGCCGTCCCTGCAGAGAAGCTACGTAGGCAGTGTAATTTTTATTTTATTTTTGTTCCGTTACCTCCAACCCCCGTTTTGAGTCGCCGGATCCACCCCACCTCTGCGCTCCGGGACCTCCCACTTTACAAATTAAGCACTGGTTATAATCGTAATTAAACTAAACTATACCTGTTCCAACTCCATACAGCATATATTCTCTGACTCTGTAGGCATTTTTATGGTCGAAATGAACACCATTACTGTGACTGTCTGTTTTATTATTATCATCTTCCCTGTTCTGGCTCTGATTGCGGCTGCTTAGGCTCCGCCCCCTGTGTCGTGAACCAGCAGCTCATTAACATTAAAGGAGAAGCACTAAAACAGTGCGTTTTTCACAGACCCAAAAAATGATGATTTAAACGTGCTGTAAATAAAATTCTGTTGGGTATTTTGAGCTAAAACTTCACATACACACTCTGGGGACATCAGAGACTTATTTTACATCTTGTGAAAAGGGGCATAATAGGTCCCCTTTGAATGGCGCAAGTTTTAAACCTGCTTTTAGCCTCTTAACATCCTTGATGTGTCATTACAAGTGCACAGCCAATGTTAGATGATTCCTTCAGAGTGAACACGGTGAATCTGACTGCAGTAGATGTGAAAGATATGAATACAGGTATGAGCGCTGGCCAAATTAACTTCATTTTTATTCATATCTTTCACATCTACTGCAGTCAGATTCACCGTGTTCACTCTGAAGGAATCACTCACATGACCTGTGCACTTGTAATGACACATCAAGGATGTTAAGAGGCTAAAAGCAGGTTTAAAACTTGCCCCATTTAAGTCAACAGGGTGCAAATTTTAAAAAGAGGATAACACGGTGTAGGCAACACCGATTTTTGTCGTTGTTCTCTGTACTGACAGCACTCCAAATTTACAAAAAAATGAGCTCAATGTTAAAATTGACCGGAGTTCTCCTTTAAGTCTTTTCAAGTATTGCAGGCTCTAGTAGCAGGCTATGGTGTCACAATTTAGCAGTTATCGTTTACTAAATATTCATCATACCTGTGTGCATTCTACTACATTTTTGTGTAATCAATCATCTGTATATGTGTGCCTTTGTGTCTGTCTCAGGATGTTCAATTCGTCATACAGCATGGGACGTGGTATACTGTGTATTGACTACATGGTCTTCACGCTCCGACTCATTCACATTTTTGCTGTTCACAGACAACTGGGTCCCAAAATCATCATGCTTGTCAAAATGGTGAGACAAACAGAAAAACGTTGTAGTTCTAAGTTTAGTAAAAATTAAGCGTTCAATTAGAACCCTCCCTCAATACAAACACTGGTTCTGCCTAAAGAGGTAGAAGGACGATAGACTTTTAAAACTTTACAGCTCGGTTAAAATTTTTGGTAACATTTTAATATTAAGGTACACATATTCACTATTAACTTGTTGCTTATTAGCATGCATATTACTAGCATATTGCCTGTTCATTCATACTTATAAAGTACATATTAATGCCTTATCCTGCATGACCATATTCTACAACTAATAGTCCATTAACTTAGTTTTCATTTAATGTGCTAGTAATATACATGTTAGTAATATGCAAGTTAATAGTGAATATGTGTACCTTAATATAAAGTGTTACCATGATTTTAGTTTGATATTAGGAATTGAGGGACAAGTTGAAATTATGTTCTGTGGTATTCAACATCATGTCACAGACTGAGTCGAAAATGGGTTAATTGATCATTAATTCTGTTCAATAAATGTCTTTATTGACTTCTTTAGATACTAAAATCCCACTGTGTGTCGAACATATTCCAGATGTAAAAAGTAAAAAAAAAAAAAAAAATAAAAAGAACATTTGAAAATACTTGAAAAATGCCGGAGACCATTATATCCACTTATATATCTCTCCTCTTTCTATTTTGTATGAATGTTTTTGAACCACAGATAAAGGATGCATTCTTCTTCTTATTCTTTCTGGCGGTGTGGCTGAGTGCGTATGGAGTGGCCAATCAAGCTCTACTATATACATACGATCCAAGCCCTACTAGAGCGTTTCGTAGAGTATTGTACAGACCATATTTGCACATATTTGGACACATTCCTGTGGAAGAAATAGACAGTATGCTCACTTCTGATTTACACTTCACTTTACAATTAATAATATTTTGCAAGTTTTTGTTAGTATCCACTGACTATATTGTATATTTGTGTGTGTTAAGCTGGCAAGTATTGGGATAGGGACTGCACAGATAATATCACATTGATTGATGAAGGGAAAGAGCCATGTAGAGACACCAGCCACAACTGGCTTGTGGTCATTTTGCTGGTCATCTTCCTACTGGTCACCAACATCCTACTTGTCAACCTGCTTATTGCCACATTCAGGTATTCTTTTTCTGTTCATTCATCCATCTGGTGTATGTAGCCATCAAATGACCCATCCATCCATGTATTTGTCTTCTCCTTGTGTCTGTTTGTGCAGCTATACATTCTCTAAGGTTCAGGAGCACAGTGACACATACTGGAAGTTTCAGCGCTATAATCTAATAGTGGAGTATCATTCTCGTCCAAATCTCGCTCCACCCTTCATCATCCTTTCCCATATCAACCTCTTTATCAAAAGATACCTCCACAAAGTGCCATCCACCAAAATCCAACATTTTGGTAAATTATAGTAAACATTTTGGGTAAATTTGGTATGTTAGGCTGTGTTCACACTTGTAGTTCAGTTCTCTTGGTTCTTTTGGTCCGAACCAAAAAAGAAAATTATACATTTAGTCCTGGTTCGCTTACACTGTAATTTTTAAGACTGGATACATTTTTTAAAATATTTTTTGTGATGTATATTTTGCAACCAAACAATGCCAGGAAGTGCTTTTTAATCAAACTAAACATGCTTAGTGTGAACACACCCAATGATTCTAGTTCAAAAAGCAGATTTAAAAAAAAAATATGACGTAATGTAAAGACTTTATGAATTTGTCTCTTTTTAATAGCACTTGAATTGAAGGGTAGAGAGGCTAACAAGCTGGTGAAATGGGAGGCCTTGCAGAAGGAGAACTTCCTGGCTTTCGAGAGCAAAAAACAAAAAGGGACCGACTCTGAGAGGCTGAAACGCATGAGCGCTAAGTGAGTCAATCTGCATGAAAAATCACTTTTTACTGTTATATAGACATACTCTTACAACTTTCTAACTAGTATTTAACAAAGTGGATAAAGAGAAGGTGGAAAATATCAAGAAAATATGTTAGAGATCTTAAGATGCTGTCACATAGGTGAAATTTTGCAGATCAAAAATCATTGTTCATTGTCAGTAGTGAAGCGATCTATGAAGCTCTGTTCACACAGAAGTCACTTTCAAATCGAGCAGCTTTCTGTTGGTCAACCCCGCAATTCAGTGTGTTGGAAGCTTTTTTGCCCTCACATGAATTTTCAGATCACGCATATTCCTATTAAAATTACTGGATCTTCCGGTGAAATTGTCAAGCTCATACACAGCTAATACACTTTTGAGTGCCACACCCACATCTCAACATCCAATCAACAGCGGATGAATAGAACCAACTCCTGGCCATCCATTTTTCTTTTTCTTTTTTGATAATCTGTTTCACTCAGGAACAGAGGTGTAAAGTCCAGGTTCAGAAAGTAAAAGTCCTCCTCAGTATTTTGTTCCAATCACCTGGATTTGCTAATTAGCAATTTTAAATCAACTGGCTGAGTTCATGGGTGGAATAAACATATGGCAGGACTTTTACTTTCTGACCCCTGGACTTTACACCTCTGCTCAGGTGCATGTCGAAATATGGAAGAAAACATGTGTCGCTACTTCTTTTCCATTGGGACAGATGTGATTGTAAACCTTTTTACCTCAGATTAATGTGGAATGTTGATGTTTTGTGCATGTTTCAGGGTGGATGGTATCAGAGATGTTGACCGCAGACTGCAAACATTAGAATCAGAGGTAAAGACATATGATGTGATATCTGTATTGTACTGTATATAGACTGTAGAAGCTGTTGTTCAAAGAGGAATACTCATCTATATGCAGATGGAGTTCTGTACATCTTCTCTTCAGTGGATTATGGAAGCTATATCTCAAAGCAGTACGGCGAAGGGCACTAAAGCACAACCGACACGCAAAGGTACAACTGCTTGTGTCGCAGTACATACATTTTAACAGTGTTTCTCAACTGGTGGGTCACAATTTAAAAATAATAGCATCAAGGATAGCATGTAAAAAAAAAAATATATATATATAATAATAAATTATCATTTAAATAAGGCGGTTTGAAACATTTTTGTTAGTCTTACTCTTAAAATATTTTACTTTAAGCACCCCAAGAGAGATTTTATTTTAAATAATTTACTTACATTTATTTTAAATAATTTAAAACAATCCAAATAAAACACTTGGGGTAATAAAAAAAGATTCAATATTTTATCATTGTAATTTCATATCATGTGACCATTAATTTTGTATTATTAGAATTAAAACTCATAACAATAATAGTTTTACATATAACTATTATTGTTATTATTTTTAATTCTTAATAATACAAAATTAAAGATATTTTACTGTTGTAAATTACAATTGTACTGTAAGTAAAAAAAAATACATTTTTATTTTACAGTTATAATACTAATATATTTTATAATTCTATATAATATTTTGTCATATATTGCAATTTGAAATGTTTTCAATTGTAAAAATGTATGAAATATATTGCTGTTGTAAATTACAATTGTACTGTAAAATAAAAACATAATTATTTCTATTTTACACAAAGTTATAATACTAATATTTTAGTATTCCTCACTTTCAAACATTTTAAACTCTCAAGCCTTTAACATTTCTAATAATAAAGCTTTTATTTCGGAGCATTATTTGTAAAATGCTATAAACTTCTGTCTGGAAATAATGCAGTGTAAAATACAATTAAAGCTACACTGTGTGATATTTTCCCCCATCTAGCGGTGAAATTGTATATGACTACCCAGTGAATATTAGTTTCTGTTCCTTTCAATTCCGAGGGCTTTTAACTCCTACGGTGGCCGTATTATTCCAAGATTAACATGGCTTCCAGTTCGACTTCGTCCATGAGTGTTCCTTCAAGTGATGAGGTTACTTTAGAAAACTATTACAAAGTGCATGTAGTTATTTAGTCAGTTAACATGTAGGTTATGACCTCTATGTAAAATGAATAATAGTTTTATGTTTTCGTTATTTTGGTACCATATCATCACCTGTGATCCGTCGCAGCACAGATTTATGTTACAAGGTAAACAATACTTTTACCATTGACGCGAGGAAAAGTAACGTTCTGGTCGTTCTGGCGTTATGCACAACCATGCTATGGTTAGACAAGCAACTATAAAACTTTGAATTTACACAAATAGGCTGAATTACCTGTCGAGAAGAAAGCAGGGAACTTCGGCGTCCGTTTTAAAATCTTTGCTCCTCATGAGCTCTCTCCATCTGGGAAAATTTATTCCAATATTGACTTTGGTCTTGCTGATTTGCCTGTCGCGTTGACGTTTTAATTCTCTCTTTCGCTTCCTTGGCGACTCTGCTACATGTCCTCGAAAATAGGCGTGATCCTCCATCTAAAGCAATCTTTCAAATCTGCCGGCAGTCGCGAGTAATCTCCCCCTCGCATTCGTCACGGTGCCACTGAGTGTAAAATGCGAAAGGCGAAGCTTGAATTTCCAGGTATGTCCCTCTTTGGCGAATGTATTTTCAAGATGGAGGCGCAACATGGCTGCCGCCATTCGAGCGACTCGCTCGTATGTATTATAAATGGCTAATGATTAGTTGGTAGAAGTAATTACACATGAATGAGCACATATACTTTTGATAGAACTAAGTGTTTTTTGCTAAGAATCAACTTAAAAAGTTACACAGTGTAGCTTTAATTGTAAGTACTCATGCATAGTTAGGATAGCACTATAAATATATTTATCAGCCTTTAAAATGAAGGATGTTATTGATCTAAAAAAAAAAGTCCAATCAAACCAGTTGAGAACCACAGCTTTAGTGGATGTATTTGCAATTGGCTGACAATTAGAATACATTTTAATTTCCAACATGTACTGATGATGTCACATTCATCTTTTCGTCATCAGCTGTTTTTTCAGCCTCCCTTGAGAAATGAAGAGCCTTCTCTTCTGTGTCTCACTCTCACGGACACATACAGCAAGAAGCCAGTTAAAGGAGGGGTGATGACTTGTCAAAAAACTACCCTCATTGTTTTGGTTTCCATTTTTAAATTGGTCATCCTAGCCTTTCCATGGCTCATGCTGCTCTTTCAACTTTAGTACTCCCAAATGACTTGTCCTCGTTTTCCATTGATTGTGGGAATGACTGGAGTAAGAGAACAGGGCACAGAATGTCTTTGAACTTACTGTACACTGAAAGGTCAGTTACGTCATCATGTTACATTCATAGATTAATCAAATAATAGTTTTATTGTCTGTAAATGTAGTTATTTTTTTTAAAGGTCAAGGTGATTGTATTCGTAGAATCTGATTTTCAGAGCTATAACATGTTTTAGAAGAAAGCGACATGGCTTAAAAGCTTCAGTGGGAACAAACAAAGCATATTAGAACTTATGCATAAAACTTTTTATGCCTTATTGGTTGCAAAAAACAAACAAAAAAACACTTTTATTGATTATGTAATCTTGGCAAATAATGTTACAGCACATCAAATAAGCCTAATGTTCAAAAGGATATTTCTTATATTAAGTCCAATAGAAGAGAGTGCATCTAAAGGAGAAGTGTCCAGTCAAGGTGCTCTATGGTCTAGAGTTTTTTTAGTAGTCCATCAAAGAAAACTTTAGGATGACCATGGCACTCTTTAAACTTAAAAAGCCTTTATTATCAGATGGCGTTTCGGCCCATGCCTTCCTCAGGGAGAGCAACTCAACAATCTCAGCCACAGGTGCGAGCAGTTTCATGTTAACAGTTGTCATGTGATCAACTTCTTTTTACAGCATTAAACATTCACTAGTACATATTCAAACTCAGAAACACCACTTAATAAATCCCCCCCAAAAAAGGCATCACAAGAAAGGAGTAAAATCCAAGTCTCCGTTCAATCCTGGATATATATTGGCCTTTAATTTATAAATCCAAAATGTCTCCCTGTGATTCAGTTTAAGTTCTCTATTCCCTTTCCTAATAGTACAGATCACATGATCAACAATCTCAGGATAGAAGGGTTATTACTGTTATGCATTTATATAAATGTCTTGCCATAGGATATTCTTCATTGCCCTTCCTGATGGCATATTTATGTTCATCCAATCGACCTAATAACCGTCTTTTTGTTCTTCCAATATAAAATACTTTACATTGAGGACATTCCAGTCTATAAATTACATGAGTAGTTTGACCATTAATAAAAAGGTGAAATAGAATAGATCTTGTTTGTCTAGAAGCGTTTTATCTTGTACAACATTATCACAATGATTACAGTGATGACATCCCTTAGGTTGAACCCCTAACCAGGAGCTTCCTCGAGTCGGTGGGAAATGGCTATTATATAACTAATTTGTCCCCTTAGGTTGAACTTTTTTTTTTTTAACTTATCATTGGAGGATCTGGAAATACATTTTAGATTCATCACTTTGTAAAATGCACCACTTTTTATATAATTGTTTACATTTTTTCAGCGACTCAGCAATATTTTTATATCTCACTGTATTAGTTGACAACACACAAATTAAACATCTATAATTGAGTGTTTTTCACAGTCAAACATGAAACAGACTGACGCAGTGAATGTTTACATTTTTAATATAGCTAAATATTTTTTACTATTTCGTAAGATCAAATGTTATTGCATGCTGTAACAATGTTCTTGGATTTTGCATGTTCTTTATTTTGTTTTTGTGGATATTTATATAGTTAGATTTTGTGATGGCATTTTATTAACTCTTTCCCCGCCAGCGTTTTTGAAAAAGTTGCCAGCCAGTGCCAGAAGTTTATGTTTATTTCAAAGGAAAGAACCGAGCCTCATGCATTCTTTTTTTAATCAACATTTGAATGTGGGTAAGTTTAATAAAAAAAAGCAACATTTTGAGCAAACGATCCAGAACGATGATCAAAACACAGATGGAGTAGATCAAGTCCATCAACACCCCCATAGATTCACAGTCCTAAAGCTCGTCCTGGGTTGACATTTCATTCAGGAACGTTAGACAGTTGTGATTTATATGCTGTTTAATGTTGATGATCGCATTAATTTTCATATGCATCTGCTTACATATGTTATTGCTTGTTTCTGCTTCTTCTTTGCCTGTGTTTTAATAAGATTCAGTACTCTTTCAGAAGATGCGTAATAGCGCCCCCTACTGTATAACAGTGAAAACACAGAAAGCCGGAAAATTCAGTCAATGGCGGGGAAAGAGTTAAGAGTTCTTCATTGTTATTTTTTTTATGATATTGTATTTGCCTGTTGTTTTTGTATTGGACTACATTTTAATATACGTGTATCTAATAACTATTTAAGGGATTGTAAGTGTAACTATTTAAGGGATTGTAATGTCAACCTCAGCAGATGAAATAAATAGATTGTGTGTCCACGTTTGCCTCTCAGATTTCAGGAGCAACAAAGATCCTTCACTTTGTTCTCTCTGCCCTAATCCTCACCCCTCCAAAACAAATTAACACAAGCTAAAAGAATCCCAATGTACTCTCTGGACTTGTACACCACACTTTTCACCACACTTTTCTTGAAAATGTATTCTATTAAATGTGATCTACAAATCATCCAAAGACTATTAAAGTGTCTATATATAATATGAGTTCTTCTTTTATTCATTTGTAGGGCTTGTTTTGTGTGTTTTATGGAGGGTTCAGGCCAATAAGAGACAATTAATTATTAATTATTTTTTATGCAAATGTGTAGGCCATAATTAAATATATCTACATTATAAAACTGATACAAGAGCAGGCAAAAAAATAAATAAATAATGGTGCAGGATTTACTTTGAAACCATTTTCACTCAGAAATTGCTATTAAGTTTCACAAATATAAATAATGTTGTGATTGATGGACAGATGTCAAATCAGAAGTGTGGAAAACAAAATATTTTAAACTTGTGAGATATCTATTATATGTCTTTAGAATAACCTCTTATATGTGTTGCCTAAATATCAAGGACATTTTGATTTTCCATTAATGACCCTTTTAAGTATGTAGCCTGCTAAAGTAGCTTACTTTTTTGTACACTTTTAAGAGCACACTAGCAAATAGATGTTTCAGAGCTAACAGACTAAGAGACAGATTTATTTAAAGGGATAGTTCACTTTGAAATTAAATTTTGGTATGTTTTAGCTTACCTCAAAGGCATCCAAGATGTAGGTGTCTTTGTTTCCGCAGTAGTTTCAATTTTGATATTTTTTGGTCAAACCGTTCTTGTCTGTCAGTCATATAATGCAGGTCTATGGACTCACCACCTCAAAGAGCATGCACAGAGAAGTCCAAATTAAACAATTCCCCATCGTAAGTACACATTGATGGCCTAAGTATAGTATATATACATTTAATATATAATATATATATACAGTGCAATGCATAAGTGAATACACCCATGCTAAAGTTGACTAAAAAGAGGAATAAAAAATCATATTTTGGAAATTGAACTTAATGCCTTAATTTAAAAAATTAGGAAAAATCCAACCTTTCAGGACACTAATATTCTTTGTGAATGAATAATGTATCGTAAATAAATAAATGTTCTTCCTTAAAATACATGGTGCATAAGTGAGTACACCCCTATGTTAAATTCCCATAGAGGCAGGCAGATTTTTATTTTTAAGTATTTTTTTTATTTTATTTTTTAGGATACTATGCATCCTGATAAAGTTCCCTTGGCCTTTGGAATTAAAATAGCCCCACATCATCACATAGCATTCACCATACCTAGAGATTGGCATGGGGTACTTTCCATAAGATCATCTCTCAATGCAAATCAAACTAGCTATTAGGCTAACTGAAATAAAACCATGCCAATCTCTAGGTATGGTGAAGGCTATGTGATGATGTGGGGCTATTTTAATTCCAAAGGCCAAGGGAACTTTATCAGGATGCATAGTATCCTAAAAATAAAATAAAAAAAAATACTTAAAAATAAAAATCTGCCTGCCTCTATGGGAATTTAACATAGGGGTGTACTCACTTATGCACCATGTATTTTAAGGAAGAACATTTATTTATTTACGATACATTATTCATTCACAAAGAAAATTGGTGTCCTTAAAGGTTGGATTTTTCCTAATTTTTTAAATTAAGGCATTAAGTTCAATTTCCAAAATATGATTTTTTATTCCTCTTTTTAGTCAACTTTAGCATGGGTGTATTCACTTATGCATTGCACTGTATATATATATATATATATATATATATATATATACACTCACCTAAAGGATTATTAGGAACACCATACTAATACTGTGTTTGACCCCCTTTCGCCTTCAGAACTGCCTTAATTCTACGTGGCATTGATTCAACAAGGTGCTGAAAGCATTCTTTAGAAATGTTGGCCCATATTGATAGGATAGCATCTTGCAGTTGATGGAGATTTGTGGGATGCACATCCAGGGCACGAAGCTCCCGTTCCACCACATCCCAAAGATGCTCTATTGGGTTGAGATCTGGTGACTGTGGGGGCCATTTTAGTACAGTGAACTCATTGTCATGTTCAAGAAACCAATTTGAAATGATTCGAGCTTTGTGACATGGTGCATTATCCTGCTGGAAGTAGCCATCAGAGGATGGGTACATGGTGGTCATAAAGGGATGGACATGGTCAGAAACAATGCTCAGGTAGGCCGTGGCATTTAAACGATGCCCAATTGGCACTAAGGGGCCTAAAGTGTGCCAAGAAAACATCCCCCACACCATTACACCACCACCACCAGCCTGCACAGTGGTAACAAGGCATGATGGATCCATGTTCTCATTCTGTTTACGCCAAATTCTGACTCTACCATCTGAATGTCTCAACAGAAATCGAGACTCATCAGACCAGGCAACATTTTTCCAGTCTTCAACTGTCCCATTTTGGTGAGCTCGTGCAAATTGTAGCCTCTTTTTCCTATTTGTAGTGGAGATGAGTGGTACCCGGTGGGGTCTTCTGCTGTTGTAGCCCATCCGCCTCAAGGTTGTGCGTGTTGTGGCTTCACAAATGCTTTGCTGCATACCTCGGTTGTAACGAGTGGTTATTTCAGTCAAAGTTGCTCTTCTATCAGCTTGAATCAGTCGGCCCATTCTCCTCTGACCTCTAGCATCAACAAGGCATTTTCGCCCACAGGACTGCCGCATACTGGATGTTTATCCCTTTTCACTTTTCCTTTTTCATAAATTAAAATAACTGGCTTCCGGCAACGGTCGATGCGCGTTCACGGCAGATGGATGCCGGCGTATGACGTTGGACGTAGCATTTGATTTAGCTATACTTCGTTCTACGTCACAACGCTTCCTACACTCGTCCTACATCATACGCCATACGCCGGCATCTATCTCCCGTGAACGCGTGTCGACCGTTGCCAGAAGCCAGTTATTTTCATTTATAAAGTTTTAAATATGTATATTTTTACGACAAAACCGCATGGATTTCCCTCAGAAGGCCTTCGTTTATCCCCCTGGAGCCGGATGGATTACTTTTGTGAAGGATGCATGCACATTTTTGGGACTTGAAGGAGGTGGACCCCATAACTTGACATTATAACCACTGAAAGATCTAAGACATTTTCTAAAATAACTGAAAATGTGTTTGTCTGAAAAATGATTGACATATGCATCTCGAACGGCTTGAGGGTGAGTAAATCATGGGTTTAATATCATTTTTGGCCGAACTATCCCTTTAAAGATCCTGTGATTAGTTTGCATGTGTCTGAAGTGTTGCTGATCTTGTTTCAGTAGTACCTAAGTGACCTTGGCAGCAGAAACAACAGGAGGAGGAGAGTGAGATGATGGATTTACTTGCAGTAATTGCATTAGTCAGCAGTAATGAAGTGTGTGACAGATAACTGGAGAAAGGGATGGTCAGAGAAATGCAAGGAAGTGATAAGATTATTAGGGATATAGTTACGGGTAAAGGCCCCGATATACTCACGGCAAAGTTATTTTTCGGTCTTTGCTTATTCCTATTCAAACTTTGAAATACCTTTACGGTTAGCAAACATCACAAAGATTCCCACACTGCTTGGAGTGGCATTTAGCTGCAGAGTGTAAGGTGCTGTATGTAATTTTTTGACTGTACTAAAGCATAAAAATACTAGCCTGGATGCCAGCCGAACTTAGCCCCGCCCACAAAATTTTTAGGTTGGGAAGTTCGGTCTGGACTCGATCCGTTGAGGAGCTATTATGCCCGAACAAAAATTGTTCGGACCAATCAAATTGTCCGGGCGGGCTTTATACGATGATGGACAGATGAGCAACATAATCATCTACGTCACCAACGAGTGCTTGGGTTGAATTCGTTAACAACAAAGATGACTGCCGCTGGAGAATTGAGATTTCACGAGTTCACACTTACAAATAAGTCAGATAGAATAAATGCATATTTGGCGTGCTGTCCGAGGAGAGGCTCCGGGATCGGTATTCGGCCCAAACCCAAAGTACCCCCCCCCCCCCCCCCCATTCCAGGCTGTGGAAGAACAAGCCGAGAGTGAGTGGAGGGATGCTGAAAACTGTCAAGGAATGTTAGGTGAGTTGACAGAGTGAATATATGTTTCCTCTCATGCTGATAGGGTAGACATGGTGTTTGATGACAAGTTGATTGGATTGATTATGTGAACGTGCTCCTGCCGAACTTTGTTTATGAAACATTATGTGTAGATTCCGCCATCGCGTCTGTTATAGAAGATATTGACAGCGCATTAATTTTAAAAGAGGAACAGAGAACCGCGAATGAATGAAACATGAATGAAAACTTACTCCGTTGCTCTGATTGGTTGTAGGTCTATCCAATTGAGTGCAGAGGCATTTTCCTTTCTGATTCGGTTGAAACACGCCCCATAATTAAAGCTCAATGGAGCAGTATCAGACTCATATTCTGACTAGAATCTGAGTATGACGACGTCAGGCTATAAAAATACCATTTGTCAGGATGTCTTTTTTTGTATTGGTCTGTATGATCCCGCCCCAATTTACCCAATAGTATTTTGACACCACAGGTTGCCAGTTGGCAAAAAACACAGCATTTTGCAGCCATGGAAGCCGGCAAATGAACTGGGTCAGAGATTGCAGATTCTACCCGACCTAAAAAGCCTCGGCATCCATCTAAATATCTCTATGAACGGGAGCATATTAAAAAGCGGATAAATCAACTCATCAACTTACAGTGTGTAAGTCTTCTCGCCTTCCGTTGTCAATTGCGTTTGTGACACCCTGTATGTATAGTCACAGGAATAATTATTTTCTTTTGATGTGTTTGATTTATTTTATTATTTTGATGATATTGTTTCAACTACTGTGAGTATGCTCAGAGACAATTTGGTATGCTGTACTGTTGGTGTGTAATACCCTCAGCGGACATTAGGGGGAGACCATGTGCTGAGCGGAGAGTTTGAGGGTAACTTTGAGTCGCGTAGTAGAAGACGCCATTACAAGAGCGACTCGTGGCTAACAACAGCACAACTGTCTGTGTCTCTTTGTTTTAATCAAACAGGTGGGTGAAGTCAATCACCACGGACAATATAACATGAAACAATGTGTTGAGTACGTGTGTACACTGTTTTAAGAGGGTTATATACCTTTTCCTGAGTAGTTAAGACGTCGAACAGAGATGGTGATATGTTTATGAAAATGACGGTGCATTCGCGGTTGTGCCGCGGCCGGCCTTGTATTAATATAATTTAATCTGAATGGTTTAAGGCTCCAACACACTGAATCCCTAAGGTAACGTAATGTTTATAATGTTAATAGTGTTATAATTGTGTTTATAGTAGAAAGAGCGATGTTTTGAGCAATCGCCTGGGTTTAAAGACTGAAGTATATGTAATTGTTTAATATTATACTTATATAATATTTGCATACAAGATTGGTTATTGTTGATATTTGTATTTTATAATATGTTTTATTGATCTTTTGAGTAAGTATAGCCTGAGTACTGTATTTAGGAATTAAGTTTAAATGGTTATAGGATCTAACCTATGGTTCGCTCTACTATTTAGTTATACAGTATGTACTATGACACTTTTGCTCAGACTATAGAGACGGTAATACATTGAGATGTATGGGTTACAGAGAAAGTATCAAGTTAACTGAGGAAAATACTAATGGAGTATAAGAAGAAAGACTCATGACACAAGAGTGATGTGACAAAATATTGTGATTTGATTATACAATACATATAATATTGAATTATTGTAATAAACATTACAAGAGCGACTCGTGGCTAACAACAGCACAACTGTCTCTTTGTTTTAATCAAACAGAACATTTACTGCAGTACCGCCAGCCGGACGGCGGGCGTGCTACAGATTTTGGGGGCTCGTCCGGGATCTAGCGCCACCTGCTGGTATGCAGATCCAATCCAATTGAACCACAGAGCGGCTGAGTGACGGGTGATCAGCGTGAGGACCACAGAGGGCAGCTTAACGGCGGCAGGAGAACCAGAGCATGGCAGTGAGAGGCTTTCCTGGCTGAGGAGTAGTGCGGTGTGGTACGAGCCAAGTGTGAACCCATCAGCAGCTGCATTGTCGACAAGATGACTTCGAGCGAGAGAAAAGCAACGGTTTGGGAAATCAAGAAAAGACTTCATCAACTCACCCATGATGGACTGATCAGCCTGTTGGATTGCCTGGAGCCAACTGCAGCACCCGGAAAGCACAGGTTGGATACAACTGATGAGGAGTGTTGTTTCGAGTACATTGTTGAGTACATGAACAGTGATGTTCTCATGGAGTTAGAAGATGAAGGGTTGTCTCAATTGTTACTGTTAAAAGACAATGTGAATGTGTTGATTCAGAAACAGAGTGTTAGAACAGTTCTGCAGGACACTGAGTCATTTACACCACAACCACTTGCACACACCCCTGACACACAGACACAACCGATGGAGTATAACAGATTGGTAGACTGCTATGAAGAGTTAGGGCGGAAATTAGCACAATACAAGATTGAAGTTAACCCAAATAGAGCAGAATCTCCCAAAAGTAGCCGTAGCTTACCTGTGAATGTAGCTGGTGAGCCCAGTAGTGGAAAAAGGGAAAGTATGATCTCCCTCCGTGACCTACAGCTACTGCCATTTCAGCATAGAGAATTCAAAGTTCAAGGGGGGCAGATTGGTGATAGTACTTCTGATATTAGTTACACAAGTGTAACCAAACAGATAGATGAGGGACTGGCAGCTAACCATAGTGAGAATGACATTATCAGAGGGGTCTTGAGAGTCATTAAGCCAGGAAACTTCAAGGACATGTTAGTGAACAAGGAAGGACTGACAATTCCAGAACTGAAAAGTTTCCTTCAGTCGCATCTGAATGAGAGAAGTAGCTCTGAGCTCTTCCAGGAATTAATGTGCGGTAAGCAGAATGACAGTGAAACTCCTCAACAGTTCCTGTATAGACTGATCGGACTAAAACAGAAACTCATTTTTCTGTCTAAACAAGCTGTCACAGATCTGGAGTACGATGAACAAACCATTCAAAATGTGTTTTTAAGGACGATTTATCAGGGCATGGGTGCAAAGTACAACCAGTTTCGCACTGAATTGAAACCCCTACTTACAAACCGCCTGGTGACAGATGAGGCACTCCTGCGCCAAGTAACCCAGATAGCCAGTGACGAGAGCGAACGACAACGTCGGTTGGGACAAGCTGCACGGCAGAGAGTGTCAAATGCCCTCAGCGCCCAGTGTGAGTCCAGCCGAGGTAAAGAGGTAGATTGTAGCAGACAACATGACCAAACTGAGACGATTCGTCGGTTGAGTGCACAAATTGAAGCTCTTACAAAGACTGTTGAATCACTTGCAAAGGCGAGAACGACAGAGGATCAGTGCAAAGTTGATTCCCAGCTGCAGCGAAGGCAACGCCGACGAATGTGTCCCAAATGTACTAACAAGGATGTCACCTCTTGCAGTCATTGCTTCGTGTGTGGTGAGGAAGGGCATCGTGCGGTGGGCTGTCTAAGAAGAGAAAAGGCGTCGGGAAACGATCAGCGGCCACTGTAGAGGGGCGACCAGTGACCGAGAAACCACAGTCCCAGCCTAAGGAGAGAGCAGCAAGGATGGGTAGGTTCGTTGATCCACCAAACCAAAGACAAAGTCCCTGTGATCGAGTAGCCCAGCTCATTGGGAAGAAAGCCACTCTCAAGTGCCACATTCATGGGTTCGCAGTAACCGCTCTACTAGACACAGGAGCACAAGTTAGTATAATTGACTGCAATTGGAAGAGTAAATACTTACCGGATCAAGCTCTGCGACCACTGTCAGAAATAGTCAATGGGGGCAACGTCAATGTCTCAGCTGTTAATGGAGAACCATTGCCATTCGAGGGATGGGTAGAATTGACAGTGAACCTGCCTGGAAATAATGACCCAAGTATGGCTATTCAAGTACCTTTCCTCGTGGGGAAGATGCCGTTAGAACGACCATTGCTGGGGTTTAATGTGGTCGAGGAGATAATAAGAGGAAAGAATGACACTGAACAGGGTCTATGCGCTTTTGCAGAACTCCTAAAGATGGCCCTTGACATCAAAGAGGAACAAGCTAACGCGATAGTGAGCTTCATTCAGGAACTACCCTATGTGAAGCTAGGAGCTATTGTCACAGTCGGCCCTAGAGATGTTGTTGTACCACCCGGTCAGGTGACTCATATGAAGTGTGAAGTTCCGGTTGGCTTGGAATGCACTGAGTCAGTAGTCTTGTTTGAGACCAGTGAGGAGAGTGCATTGTTAAATCAGCTAGACGTGGGGGAAGGTCTAATGGAACTAGAGGGGACAGACCGGCCTTATGTTAGGATTCCCCTGGGAAACCCTACTGCTTGTGAGGTTACGATCAGACGACATACACCTCTAGGGAGTATTCAGCCAATCTCAAGCATTATCGAAACGGAGCAGAAAGACACGGTAAACAGAGACGACTTACCAGTGAACAGCGGAGAAGAACCAGGTTCCCTAGAACATGAGAGCGCTCGCAGGGTAGACAGCTTGTGGCACCCGCCAGTCGATGTGAGTCATCTGGAAGATGAACAGCAGAAATTAGTCAAAGCCATGCTGTATGAAGAATCCAACGTGTTTGCTCGCGGAGATGATGATATTGGGTGCATCCCGAGCTTACAGATGACGATTAATCTGAAGGACGACATCCCTGTTCAGCGAGCTTATGCCTCCATCCCGAAACCCCTATATAAAGAGGTGAAGGAATACGTTCAGGATTTACTGGCTCGAGGGTGGGTAGTCAAGTCAAAGTCTCCTTACGCAGCCCCGGTGGTGTGTGTTAGGAAGAAAGATGGCACGCTGAGACTGTGCATAGACTACAGGTTGTTGAACCAGAAGACAGTTCCAGACCGACATCCACTTCCCCGGATTCAGGACCTCATTGACACCCTGGGAGGCTACCGATGGTTTTCAATCCTGGATCAGGGGAAGGCCTACCATCAAGGATTCATGGCGGAGGGATATCGACACCTTACGGCATTCACAACTCCTTGGGGCCTATATGAGTGGGTGCGCATACCCTTCGGATTGGCGAATGCACCAGCGGCGTTCCAGAGGAGTATGGAGGGAATGCTGGACTCCTTGAGAGATGAGTTATGTATCCCGTATCTCGATGACATACTTTGCTTTGGCAAAACGTTCAGTGACCATGTTCAGGGATTAAGGAGAGTCCTCAGGGTACTGCGGAGTCATGGAGTAAAGTTGAGACCAGCAAAGTGCGAACTCTTCAAGAGAGAGGTCAGGTATGTGGGGAGACTAGTTTCGGAGGACGGTATCCGTATCGACCCAAAAGATCTAGAAGCAGTCACCTCTCTGAAAGACCAGAAGCCCACTACTGTCGGGGAGTTGCGGCGATTGTTGGGGTTCCTCAGTTACTACCGTACTTTTATCCAGGACTTTTCACGAATTGCGAAACCACTGTACGAACTCCTTCAGTCCCGGGGATCAGTAGCCTCTGGAGAGCAGAATAAGTTGAGTAAAGCTGAGAAGAGAGGGAACCAGTTACCATCTCGCACGAAAGTAGAGTGGACAAGTATGCACCAATGTGTGTTGGAAAGACTCATTGAGGCTCTAACTACTCCTCCGATACTCGCTTACCCAAACTTCGAACTCCCATTTGTGCTCCATACAGACGCGTCCGAACATGGGCTCGGGGCTGTGCTGTACCAACAGCAAGAGGGAAGGCTCAGAGTTATTGGGTATGGATCCAGAACCTTGACCCCCGCCGAGAAAAGTTACAGACTCCACTCCGGAAAGCTGGAGTTCCTGGCACTTAAATGGGCTGTCTGCGAGAAGTTCCGCGATTATCTGTTCTATGCGCCACACTTTACAGTCTTGACAGACAACATCCCATTGACTTATGTCCTCAGAACGGCTAAACTCAATGCTGTTGGACATAGGTGGGTAGGAGAATTGGCGGACTTCAGATTTGACATTCGTTACAGACCAGGCAAAATGAATGCGGATGCAGATATGCTCTCTCGTTGTCCCCTTGACATCACTAAGTTTATGACCGCATGTACCGAAGTTATCACAGAGGAGGTGGTCAGGGCTACATGGGAAGGAAGTCGGGCTGACCAAGAGAATGAAGTTGCCTGGGTTGCGGCTCTGAATGCACGTTTAGAGAATGCAGAGTACCAGTTTGAAGGGAGTCTCATATCACTTGATCGTTCTGAATTGAAAACCGCCCAACGGGAAGATCCTGTTGTTGGGAAGGTGATCGAATTAAAGGAGAGTGGTGGAGAACTGACATCTGAGATGACGAAAACTGCTAAGGGAGGCCTAAAAAGACTGTTGTATGAGTGGAGAAAACTTTATCTTGAAGAGGGACTGCTCTATCGTAAGACCAACCACAGAGCTCAACTTGTTCTTCCAGCTAAGTTTAAGCAGTTGGCATTGAAACAGTTGCACAACGACATGGGTCATGTAGGGACAGAACGAGTTCTAGACTTAGCAAGGAGGAGATTCTACTGGCCTTTTATGAAGAAGGAGATCGAGCACTATGTCACCCAGCAGTGCCGATGCGTGAAACAAAAGAAACCTGTGGTGCAGATCAGAGCTCCGATGGGGAGCCTTACCTCAAGTTGTCCACTGGATCTAGTGTCCATTGATTATTTGCACCTGGAGCGAAGTCGGGGTGGATATGAATATATTCTGGTGCTGGTGGACCATTTCACCAGATTTGCCCAGGCGTACCCGACCAGAGATAAGTCTGGAAGGACGGCGGCTGAGAGGATATTTAACGACTTTATCCCGAGATTTGGCTACCCTTGCCGGCTTCATCACGACCAAGGCCGTGAATTCGAGAATCATCTCTTCGCGACTTTGCAGCGGTTGACAGGTGTCAGTAACTCCAGAACGACGCCTTATCACCCACAAGCAAACCCGGCAGAACGGTTTAATCGCACCTTGTTACAGATGTTGAGGACGCTGGAAGAGAAGGAAAAGGATCGATGGAAAGACCACCTTCCGAAGGTTGTGCACGCTTATAATTGCACTAAGCATGAATCGACGGGGTACTCTCCATTCTTCCTCCTGTATGGACGTCATCCGCGTTTGCCCGTTGACTTGTTGTTTGGTCTGAGAGCAGAGGAAGACCAATACTCACCTCGGGATTATGCAGAGAAGTGGGCACAACGGATGGCTGAAGCGTATAAACTAGCTTCGGACAACAGCAAGCAAGCGAGCGCACGGAACAAGAAATACTATGACCGGCATCTTCGAGGTGTTGTGCTGCAGCCAGGAGATCGAGTTCTGGTCCGTAACTTAAGTGAACGGGGCGGGCCTGGAAAACTAAGATCATACTGGGAGAGAACAGTGCACGTGGTCAAAGAGAGGATAGGTGATGGACCAGTCTATCAAGTGTACCCTGAGTCTAGTGGAGGTGAAAATCCAGCAGTGATACGCACCTTGCATCGGAACCTGCTCCATCTGGTTAATGACCTACCTGTAGACCCGCCACCTCTTGGAGCAAATGACTCGTGTAGACCTAAGGGAAGAAAACAGAGGTTGTTAAGATCAGCAAGGGAACCTGAAGGAGCAAATTCAAGTGATTCATGTTCAGGTGACAGCGATGCTCCGAGAGCTTACTACTGGTTGCGGTCCTCTGAACAGCAGAGATCTAAGCAGAGAAGGACTATACCTGACACTTACGAGAGAGGAGGTTGGAGACGGAGAAGTGGTGAGGATGGACCTGCGAGATATGGAGAGATTGCTCGAGGGGTAGAGGAAGAATACTTACCTGAGCCAGTGACAACTCACTCCTTGACTGACTTACCTGCTGCACCAGAATCTGATGGGATGAATGATGAGATGGGAGAGATGGTACCTAGTGAGGAAGAAAGACAAATGGTTAGTCCAATGGGAAATGCTGCAGGAGATGGATATGTCAGAAGATCTAGCAGAGAACGAAAGCCCACACGGGTCTTCACTTACCCCTCATTGGGTCAGCCTAATTATGAACTGCCTACGGAGATAGGGGCTGCTCAACTTATGCAGGCACAGCAGTTACCGTATTATTCTGGGGTACAGGGGCCAGTATATGTAACTTGTGCTCACATCCCACCTACACTGCCTTATCAGATAGGGTCCTATCCTACTTTACAATCTTATGCTGCCTTTAGTGGATACTAGAGAATTAGTACCTAAAAGAAAACAGGGTTAAAACACACACACATATACATTGCGCATTGACACAGAGGTCTTTAAATTGTTTACAATGTGAGGAGAATGTTTGTGTTACTGAGAAAGATGTTTAAGATTTAAAAGGGTCAGTGTTGTTTGGAGCCATTTCTTTTGTCGGGGAGAGTGTGACACCCTGTATGTATAGTCACAGGAATAATTATTTTCTTTTGATGTGTTTGATTTATTTTATTATTTTGATGATATTGTTTCAACTACTGTGAGTATGCTCAGAGACAATTTGGTATGCTGTACTGTTGGTGTGTAATACCCTCAGCGGACATTAGGGGGAGACCATGTGCTGAGCGGAGAGTTTGAGGGTAACTTTGAGTCGCGTAGTAGAAGACGCCATTACAAGAGCGACTCGTGGCTAACAACAGCACAACTGTCTGTGTCTCTTTGTTTTAATCAAACAGGTGGGTGAAGTCAATCACCATGGACAATATAACATGAAACAATGTGTTGAGTACGTGTGTACACTGTTTTAAGAGGGTTATATACCTTTTCCTGAGTAGTTAAGACATCGAACAGAGATGGTGATATGTTTATGAAAATGACGGTGCATTCGCGGTTGTGCCGCGGCCGGCCTTGTATTAATATAATTTAATCTGAATGGTTTAAGGCTCCAACACACTGAATCCCTAAGGTAACGTAATGTTTATAATGTTAATAGTGTTATAATTGTGTTTATAGTAGAAAGAGCGATGTTTTGAGCAATCGCCTGGGTTTAAAGACTGAAGTATATGTAATTGTTTAATATTATACTTATATAATATTTGCATACAAGATTGGTTATTGTTGATATTTGTATTTTATAATATGTTTTATTGATCTTTTGAGTAAGTATAGCCTGAGTACTGTATTTAGGAATTAAGTTTAAATGGTTATAGGATCTAACCTATGGTTCGCTCTACTATTTAGTTATACAGTATGTACTATGACACTTTTGCTCAGACTATAGAGACGGTAATACATTGAGATGCTTCAATTCAAAGTACAAACATGGCGGCGCGACCGATGCTTGCGGCGGCCTCTGCTGACACTAGTGAAAGTTTTTCAGTGCTAAATAAAATAGTTTCGTCCCTGCCCTGTAAAGCAAATGGGCGAAAACATGTATATGACCGCGACTTTCTATTAGACATTAGACAGCGATGCGGGAAAAGGCAACCGAAAGATCTAGATCGGCTTAGCAAGCTCAGACTGCTACGCCGAGGCTGCACACCGGGGTCACTTGGAGCCTCCGCGACGAGGAAGCATCATCGCCGGCGCTGTGACAGAACACGTAAGCGGGGGAAGCGAGGAGGCCTTAGCATTAGGCTAAGGGCTAACCCCTGCAAGCCGGCTGTTCCCTCGGTCCTGTTGGCGAATGTTCGTTCATTGGACACTAAAATGGATTACATCAGTCTTTGGAGATCGTTACAGCGAGGAGTACGGGATTGTTGCGTCTTTGTGTTTACAGAAACGTGGCTGACGGACAAAATCCCAGACTCCGGAATTGAGCTAGCGGGGCTAACACTCCATAGAGCGGATAGAGTGATGTCAACATCGGGTAAGCTCCGAGGAGGAGGCCTGGCAATTTACACAAACAATTCGTGGTGCTATGATGCTAGGACGATTTTTAAATCCTGTTCTCCTGATGTGGAGCTTATGACTGTGAAATGCAGACCTTTTTATTTACCACGTGAACTGGCAGCAATTTTTATTACTGCAGTGTATGTTCCTCCAAATGCAGATGTAAAGCAGGCTATGGGAGAACTTTACAAAACTCTGAGTCAGCTACAGACAACAAATCCAGAAGCATTTTTCATTGTTGCTGGGGATTTTAACAAGGCTAATCTGAAGTCTGTTTTACCTCATTTTTACCAGCATGTTACATGTGCAACAAGAGGGAAAAATACACTTGATCATCTATATACAAACATCAAGAATGCATATGTTGCAGCACCATTACCTCATATTGGCAGCTCTGATCATTTGACTATTCTGCTGAAACCTGAATACAGACCCAGAGTGAGACAGGAGCCACCAGTGGTCAAGGAAATTAGAGTGTGGCCACAGGAGGCTTTCTCATCCTTACAGGGCTGCTTTGAGTGTACACAATGGAACATTTTTAAGGAAGCAGCAACATCTGAGGACTGTACAAACCTAGAGGAATATACAGAGACTGTGTTGGGATTTATTAGCAAATGCATTGATGATGTGACTGTTACAAAAACTGTCAAGCTGCGTTCAACTGATAAGTCTTGGCTTACATCAAAGGTTCGATCATTGCTAAGGCTTCGGGATGCTGCATTTAGATCTGGTGACACTGAAGCGTACAATTTAGCAAGAAATGATCTAAAGAGAGCAATTCGAGAGGCTAAAAGAGAGTATGGAAAAAAGTTGTCAAGAAATTTTAATGACACCAGGGACACAAGGCGGTTATGGCAGGGATTTCAGACAGCTATAGGCTATAAGCCTACTGTCCGGACAACAGAAAATGATCCCTCTCTACCAGATAATCTCAACACCTTTTTCTCTCGGTTTGAGATTACAGATGATAAACTAGCACAAAGGCAGGTGCTGCCTCCCATCAACCAGGCATTCCAGCTGACGTCAGACAGCGTGAAGAGGGTCTTCTCTAAAATCAACCCTCGAAAGGCGGCTGGGCCAGATCACATCCCAGGTTGTGTGCTGAAGAAATGTGCAGAACAGCTGAAGAATGTCTTTACAGACATATTTAACATCTCCCTCAGCCAAGCCAGAGTGCCCATCTGTTTTAAGAGTGCAACTATAATACCTTTGCCCAAGACGTCAAATCCAGCCACCATGAATGATTATCGTCCTGTAGCCCTGACCCCAATAGTTATGAAATGCTTTGAGCAGCTTGTTATGAACCACATCAAATCATGTCTCCCAACCAGTTTGGACCCATTGCAGTTCGCATATAGAGCAAACCGATTAACGGAGGATGCTCTATCTACCCTGCTTCACCTCAGTTTGACACATTTGGAAAACAGGAACACTTATGCAAGAATTTTATTTATTGATTTTAGCTCAGCTTTTAATACAATTCTGCCACAACAACTTATTGAAAAATTGCTATTGCTGGGAGTGGATCTTGGCATGTGTAGATGGATTTTGGGCTTTTTGACAGAGAGGCGGCAGACAGTCAGAATTGGTAACAAAATATCTAAGACAATCACAGTGAGCACGGGATCACCACAAGGGTGTGTACTTAGCCCTTTACTGTTTACTTTGTTGACACATGACTGTTCTGCTAGTTTTACCACCAATCATATTTTAAAGTTCGCTGACGACACCACAGTTGTTGGCCTCATCACTGACAATGATGAGTCGGCTTACAGAGAGGAGGTGGAACAGTTGACAGCATGGTGTAAAACACACAACCTTGTCCTTAACACCAAAAAAACCAAGGAGATGGTTGTCGACTTCAGGAGGACTAGTCGTCGGCACCATCTCCCACTGACCATTAGCGGTTCTGAGGTGGATATAGTACACAGTGTCAAATTCCTGGGGGTCCATCTGACCAATGAGCTAACATCCAGTGACAACACAACAGCTATAATCAAGAGGGCTCAACAGCGTCTTCATTCTCTCCGTAGACTGAAGAAGGTGGATCTCCCTATTCCATCTTTGACCATGTTCTATAGAGGCACTATTGAGAGCATTCTCACATATTGCATCTCTTGCTGGTTTGGAAACAGTACGGCAGAGGAGAGACATCAACTGAACAGGATTGTGAGAACTGCTGAAAAAATCATTGGCGCTTCACTGCCACGTATTCAGGACATCTACACAGAGCGCTGTGTGCATAGAGCAAATAGCATTATTAAGGACTTTACTCATTTCTCACGTGACATGTTCATACTCCTTCAGTCTGGTAAAAGATACAGAAGTATCAGGGCAAGAACTAGTAGGCTATTAAACAGCTTTTTCCCCACAGCTATTAGACTGCTTAACCAGAGAATGTGATTTGAACTTGATATTTTTATTATTTTTTTTATTCTTTTTAGTGTATTTTAGTATATTTATATTTATATTTAAATTGTGCGCTTTTGATTAGTTACTATTGCACTGAATTACTGAGTAGTGGATGTGTGAAACACAATTTCGTTTTTATGTACACCATGAAAATGACAAATAAATAAATAAAGGAATCTAAAAGAGATGTATGGGTTACAGAGAAAGTATCAAGTTAACTGAGGAAAATACTAATGGAGTATAAGAAGAAAGACTCATGACACAAGAGTGATGTGACAAAATATTGTGATTTGATTATACAATACATATAATATTGAATTATTGTAATAAACATTACAAGAGCGACTCGTGGCTAACAACAGCACAACTGTCTGTGTCTCTTTGTTTTAATCAAACAGAACATTTACTGCAGTACCGCCAGCCGGACGGCGGGCGTGCTACACGTTCGTTCCTGTTGCGTGTCCTCAAACTGGCAACCCGCGTGAGTGTCGAGTCTGAGGAGGAGGGGGCAGGGAAACAACTCTCTCCAAGACTGCAGTACACATTTCAGCTGCTACCTGTCAATATTACATACTGCACCTTTTAGCTGCAACACACCTGCCTGCCTGGAAATTTCTGGTGGGCTTGTCCTAATACCCACAATTGCATCACAGGTGTTTTTAGTTAGGGCTGGAGCTAAGTTCTGCTGAAAGGCACAGGATTGGACACCCCTGCTGGGTAGATCCATGTTGTCTGATTTGCAGGTTTTGACACGGTGAGAGCTACCGCTTCCTCTTAAAAATCAACTACTAGAACTTGTTCATTTAGAGCTGAGCCTAATACTGACTGACGGATACTTTTTGCTTTATGGTTAAATGTACCTCTGGTGCTTAATACATTACTAATGAAGACCTTTTTTTTAAAACCCATCTTTCCCTCGTGCTGTAGAAACTGCTGAGGAGGAAAATGTAGAGTCAGAAGAGGTGGTCTCCAAGGAGGATGAACTGTATAGATCAGGCTCTTTCTGTGGCCTTTGCTCAGTCTGTGAGGTAAACCATGCTTCTACCACACTTTTTACTGACTTACACATTCCACAGCCTCATCATATGTTAATGAGTTTCAAACAAACTCAACAATCATGAAACAACATCATGACATGTCACCATGATCAGTGCATGAGGTATTAATATTTTTTTATGATCCCTTCCTAAATTCCCCTAGCCTAGAAATCTAGATGCACCCTAGCGGCAGCAAAATGTATTTTGCAGCCAGGGTAGTCTAGCAACTCTCCATTGACTTTCGAGCTGCAAAAACCTAAATTGGGTCAGGCCAATCACGTCGTGTATAGAGTAGGCGGGGCGGGCTTAACATAATGACGACAGAGTTGCGATGGTTCCCTGCTACTTGAAAACAAAGAATGGCTGCTGCTGGAGAACAGTCTCTCGAATTGGCTTTGGCCGCGACTCTGGAGGACTTGGAGTTAAGTTTTTCTTTGAGAAAAGAGCAAAGAACGGCACTTAAGTCATTCTTAAAAAAAGGAAGATGTGTTCGTACTTTTGCCGGCCAGATATGGCAAAAGTTGAATCTATCAACTAGCTCCACTGTTGGGAAAACGCTCTGGTTGGTTGAAGTGCTGTCCTATTGCGTGCAGAGGGAATTTGAAAGACAGCCGTTTATCCCACCCCTCGGATTGAGCTGTGTCTATGGTGAGTTGCCAGACCTAACATCTTGATGTAGGTCTGGCTTGCCAGGCTAAAATTCCCCCAGTAAAGGGCAGAGATGTAACTTACTCTATCTGTGTCTGGCTCTCTTTTTCCTCTCAGCACTGCAGTACCTGTGACAAATGTCCCTGTGAGGAAGGAGACACATCAGCACACTGCCATCACTGTGAAGTAAGTGTTACTTCTTAACATTATCAAAATCTATATTAAAACACTACATGGGCAAAAGTACTGTATGTGGACAACCGGACAATACACCTAATTTTAACTAAAAAGAAGATGTTATGCATCAAACTACCCTCTTACACTTCATTTGTCCTTCCACAGGGTTGTTCATACTGTTCATGTCCGGTGATCTGTGAGACCGTCTGCCAGCCAGGTAGGAGACTGCAGACGCACACTCTCGATTAATGCTAGAGTTTCAATGTTTTGGAAAATTACAGTGCATAGTTTATGCTGATCCAAAAAAAAATTCAGATCTATATATTTTATGTAATTACTTTCAGTGTTTTTGGATAATATTTTGGAAATGTTTGTTTTTAGGTGGAATTCTTGATGTATTGAGCGGTTCTCTCTACCAGTAAGGATATAAAATCTATCCAGACTTTACTTGCAGAAAAATCACATTCATATATTCAATATTCATTCATAACTGTTATCATTCATGTCATTCGTTATTTGTGTGTGTGTGTGTGTTTTTTGTTTTGTTTTTGTCCTCATCTTCACCTACAGGACTGTGAACACGTTACTCTGAATTAGTGATGTGACATTTGAACCGAGGCATCGGAGCTTGTGTCGAGAAAAAATGGGCGTGCCAGATGAAGCCGCGATTCGAGGATTGTGTTGTTAACGTGAAAATCACGTGACTAATGACAAACGAGGCCTCGGTTTGTGTGGATACTATGACGAGTGGATAGTGCCTTTTCTAAGACTACACTGAAGAAGGCGAAGGAGCAGTCTACCCTTCCGTCTCGTCTGCCGAACGTGACGTCTGTGTCTGCCGAACGTCTCGTCTGCGTCTGCCACATCACTCGTTCGTCTGCAGAACGTCTCGTCTGCGTCTGCTGCAAGGGGGTTTCCAGCACATTCACACACTTATTCGTTCTTTATTATTTTTCCCCACTGATCTTCAATTACTTTATTAGCAATTACGTGATTTTACCTTGCTTATGTATAGCTTTTTATTCCAAATAGTAAGTATTAATTTACACAAATGATCATGTTAAAATTTGTGTTTGCCATTGTTTCTTGTCAACATCCACAGATAGCCTACTTATGAAGAAATCATGTACTATTCACCACTAGGAGTCTCTTGACCAACACAAAAGAACGTTGTAAACATTTGGGCTGATTTAACTAACATAAATAATATTTGTAATTTGTAATATGTAATGTTTAATTTTAGAGTTGTAATATTTCGTTTTAGAGTTTCGCCGAAGTTTGATTGACAGGCGATCTGACAGTTAACAGAATTATACTTAAAAACAGTTAGGCCTATACCTCAAAAGAGAAAGGCGAGCACAGTTTATTATTATTAGGCTATTATTATTATTTAGCCTAAATGTCTTTGCTTGTGCATAAAAACATTTAGATTTGTATCAACAGGTACAGAAATATTTTGGCACAATAGTCATAAAAGCTGGAAGAGAATTAACATAGAGCCAGAGTTTCAATTCTCCCATGGTTTCTAACATCCATCCATCCATCCATCTTCTTCCGCTTATTCGGGGCCGGGTCGCGGGGGCAGCAGTCTAAGCAGAGATGCCCAGACTTCCCTCTCCCTAGACACTTCCTCCAGCTCTTCCGGGGGGACACCGAGGTGTTCCCAGGCCAGCCGGGAGACATAGTCTCTCCAGCGTGTCCTAGGTCTTCCCCGGGGTCTCCTCCCAGTGGGACGCGCTGGAACACCTTCCCGGGAAGGCGTCCAGGAGGCATTCGGAACAGATGCCCGAGCCACCTCAGCTGACCCCTCTCGATGTGGAGGAGTAGCGGCTCTACTCTGAGCTCCTCCCGAGTGACCGAGCTTCTCACCCTATCTCTAAGGGATCGCCCAGCCACCCTGCGGAGAAAGCTCATTTCGGCCGCCTGTATCCGGGATCTTGTCCTTTCGGTCATGACCCAAAGCTCATGACCATAGGTGAGAGTAGGAACGTAAGATTGACCGGTAAATCGAGAGTTTTGCCTTGCGGCTCAGCTCTTTCTTTACCACGACAGACCGGTACATCGACCGCATTACTGCAGAAGCTGCACCGATCCGTCTGTCAATCTCTCGTTCCATCCTTCCCTCACTCGTGAACAAAACCCCAAGATACTTAAACTCCTCCACTTGAGGCAGGAACTCTCCACTAACCTGAAGTGGGCAAGCCACCCTTTTCCGACTGAGGACCATGGCCTCGGATTTGGAGGTGCTGATTCTCATCCCAGCCGCTTCACACTCGGCTGCAAACCGTCCCAGTGCATGCTGAAGGTCCTGGTTTGATGAGGCCAACACGACAACATCATCTGCAAAGAGCAGAGACAAAATCGTGTTGTCACCAAACCTGACACCCTCCGGCCCCTGGCTGCGCCTAGAAATTCTGTCCATAAAAATTCTGAACAGAACCGGCGACAAAGGGCAGCCCTGCCGGAGTCCAACACGCACCGGGAACAAGTCTGACTTACTGCCGGCAATGTGAACCAAGCTCCTGCTTCGGTCGTACAGGGACCGGACAGCCCTTAGTAAAGGACCCCGGACCCCATACTCCCGGAGCACTCTCCACAGGCCGCCGCGAGGGACACAGTCGAATGCCTTCTCCAAATCCACAAAGCACATGTGGACTGGTTGGGCAAACTCCCATGAACCCTCCAGCACCCTGTAGAGGGTATAGAGCTGATCCAGTGTTCCACGGCCCGGACGAAAACCACACTGTTCCTCCTGAATCCGAGGTTCTACTATCGGCCGTATTCTCCTTTCCAGTACCCTGGCATAGACTTTCCCAGGGAGGCTGAGAAGTGTGATCCCCCTGTAGTTGGAACACACCCTCCGATCCTCCTTCTTAAAAAGAGGGACCACCACCCCGGTCTGCCATCCGAGGTACTGTCCCCAACCACCACGCGATGCTGCAGAGGCGTGTCAGCCAAGACAGCCCCACAACATCCAGAGACTTGAGGTACTCAGGGCAGATCTCATCCACCCCCGGTGCCTTGCGCCGGACGGTTTGCCAGAATCTCTTCGAGGCCAGCCGATAGTCCTTCTCCATGGCCTCACCGAACTCCTCCCAGGCCCGAGTTTTTGCCTCCACAACCACCCGGGCTGCAGTTCGCTTGGCCTGCCGGTACCCGTCAGCTGCCTCAGGAGTCCCGCAAGCCAACCAGGCCCGATAGGACAGGACTTCTTCAGCTTGACGGCATCCCTTACTTCCGGTGTCCACCACCGGGTTCGGGGATTGCCGCCTCGACAGGCACCGGAGACCTTACGGCCACAGCTCCGAGCGGCCGCTTCGACAATGGAGGTGGAGAACATGGTCCACTCGGACTCAATATCTCCAGCCTCCCTCGGGATCCGGTCGAAGCTCCGCCGGAGGTGGGAGTTGAAGACCTCTCTGACAGGAGACTCGGCCAAACGTTCCCAGCAGACCCTCACAGTACGCTTGGGTCTGCCGAGTCTGTCCAGCTTCCTCCCCTGCCATCGGATCCAACTCACCACCAGGTGGTGATCAGTTGACAGCTCCTCCCCTCTCTTTACCCGAGTGTCCAAGACATATGGCCGCAGGTCAGATGAAACGACCACAAAGTCGATCACGAACGCCGTGCTAAGTGAGCTTGTTGATAGGAATTACGTTTGTGAAATCTAACGTAGCACGGCGTTCGTGATTCGATTAGTTGAGACTGTTTTCCAAGATGGATCCTGTCTGTAAACGCGTAATGTACTGTCTTTATAAACTATCTTCTTATTAAACTGTCTGTACACTTACAATGTTCTCAATGCTTCGGTTTGCATGTAGGGACCTTCATTATACTACCGTGTTAGTGTGAGGCTATTTTGAGCCTTGTTAGTGGTATTAACTAGCGATTTACTTTTACTTACTCTGTGCCCCATATACTAGTGTTATGAGCTAATCTGTTTTTAAAGATAAAACTCTTTACATTCGATTTTCATGAAAACGCATCCCAAGGAACGATCGACTCAGTAACCATGTGTTAATTACCCCTAGGTTCATTTTTCACTGGAGTTGTCCTTTAAGGTGGCAGTTCAAGGAGGGTTTTTTTTAACATCACACTTAAAAAACAAACAAAACAAAAAACATATCCTGATATTCATTCATGTGCTGTAACTAGAAGAGATAATCGATCAGTTCATGTCCTGCTTGGACAGTAAAGAGTCATAAAACGGTGTGTCTATTTATTATTTGAATTCCTTAAATATGAGAGAGAGTGTGGCTTCAGTTGGCCAGCATTTCTAAAAATCATTTTTTTGTATTAGTCTTAAGTAGTATTTTTATTAGTTGTCAGTTATAATCATCAAAATTAAAAGAAATAAACATTTTAAATATACCAGTCTGAGTGTAATGAATGAATATAATATACAAATTTCACTTTTTGAATGGAATTACTGAATTAAATAAACTTTTTCGTGATATTCTAATTATATGACTAGCACCATGAAACCCAAGTCTAGTTGCAGTCCGTTTCCGAGCGCGCGCCGCCATGGGAACAGGGACAACGTCTCTTGCGCGGATCATTGTGCTTTTAATAGCTCTTTTTACTATCAAACACGTCCGCAATTTAGAAACTGCAGACACTGCATTTTACAACAATCACCAATTGTGCTCATTGCTGATTCTGACGTAAGTTTGGGGAGAAATGAATTAGTAGGGGCGTCACCACTTTTGAATAAGAAACAATATCAAGACTATAAAACTCGTCAAAAAACGTGCACACACTCAAACCTGACTGCACATCACATTTTTGACTTTATTGATTCTGCTTTTATTCGTAATGCAATGGACCGGTCAACGGGATATAAATTAATCCTTAAAGGATGGGACTTTATGGGACATTTGCACAAAAATAATAAACTTACCGTAGCCTATTTTATAAGTCGCTCCGGAGTCGCATATCAGTCAAAAAATGCGCCACGAGGAAGAAAAAAAACATATATAGCCTAAGTCGCACTGGACTAAGTCGCATTTTTTTAGAAATTTATTTCACAAAAAAAATAAAAAATGTTACAGACAGTTCTCCGTTATGGACGTGAGTGCTCTAAAGCGGCACTAAAAGAATGTTTTAAAACTTTCACAGAGACCTCAAACTGAAAGCACAAAGCCTGTCTTTAATTTTGTTTTGTATTAATTGTATCTTAATTTTAATCGATGTTGCATCAACCAATTGTCTGAATTTAATAAATAAGAAGTATATATAGGCTATTAGAAAATAGATAATCAGAACACGGAGGCGCTGGCGAACCTGGAGCTCGTCTCATAAATGAACCGAAACTCAGCGTAGGCCTATAAGGTAGCCTATTGCCTCACAGACCTGAGAGATAGCTTGAAATGTCTACTTTTAAGCAGAACAATTCAAAACGAAAGAAAACAGACTGCGCTGCTTATGTAATTTGTATGAAATGTGCATTTCTCTCTGGCGCTGCGAAGATCGCGATTCGTCAACTTCATCTGTCTAGCCGACACTGCATGACATAAAAATAACTGTTTTATTAGTAAACAATTAAAATGTCTCCTGCTATATTTTACATAGGCTATTTGCCTGTTCCTTACAAAACACTGACAGTGGGGTTTTTGACTGGGTTTTTTTTTTTTTTTGAGCAGCTGCGGACAAACTCTTTTGACACACACACACACACACACAATATTACATAACACTCTGCGCTTATGTTTTAAAAATATAATTTAACATATAAATAACAATTTTTAAATAGCCCACTTAAAGTGTTTATTACAAATAAATGACTAAATGCTAAAAATTAATACATTTTAATGAACAAACATATGCGTTGCATTTACAATTCTGTGAAAATAGGGGGTCCACCCCCAGCATCTCCACTTCCCGCGGCCAGTCCATTTTATATGCATCAAACTAACATATTCCAACATATTTTGAAATTGTAACATGCTTATTTGCGAAAATATACTTATAATTCATTATTAATGTGCAAAAACAAGGGCTAGGGCAAAAAATCTAGGGGATTTTTGCCCTAGATTTACAGCCCCATAATATCCTATATATAAATAGCAGACGCAGACGTCACGTTATAAGACAGACGCAAGTGTCACGTTCATGAGACGAGTGCATCTTGCACAGTCATATTAACCCTAAAACCGTATTCTGGACAAATGTGGGCAAAATAATTTTGATTTATTTTAAAAAAATACTTCCCTTGATCTGAGCGGTACAAGACTTGGCCACTTTTCCTAAGTTTTCCTGAACACACACAATTTTTTTTGACTCAATTCTACAATGTTAAGTGGGTGAAAAAAAAAAAATCCTTAATCTTGTATTTGGGTCAAAAATGGGCACCCATAGAAATGAATGGGAAAAAGTGAAAGTGAAAGTGACAGTGACAGTGAAAGGGAAAGTGAAAGTGAAAGTAATGTAATTTAGAGCAAAAACTGTAATTTAGAGCATTCTTCTTGTTTTTTTGTAAAAATAAATCAATAGATCCAATACAATGCATACACATACACACAAATGAAGGGCTGATCCTGTACAACATTCTCATCATGCCCAAAACTCACACTCAAAAAAATAAGCATAATTTACATAGAAAATATGGTAATTTTTGAAGTAAATAAATTCAAAAATACCCCCAAAATAAAAAAAAACACCATAAATGGATAGACAAAATTTTATCGAAGACAGTGATATAACATTTATAATAAATAAAAAATAGGGTCACATCTGAGTCCTCTGTGCCCACATTTGTCCACAATTACAGAATTAAGGGCTATAAAGTGAATACGGTTTGAGGGCTACAGAACCGATCGCAACCGCTGGCACACTGCACTGAGCCGTGTTGAGTAGAGTGTTAAATACGTGTTAGAGAAAAAAATAATTAATAACTTCACTGCCACACGTGAATGACGCGTGACGTCTGACTCGACACGTTGAGTGAGACGTCCATTGAGACGTTTGCATGTTGCAAAGTTGCATTTAAGAGCCAATCGGAACGCCATACACGACTGTCGACTTCGGTAAGTTATCCGTGGCACTATCCACTCGTCATAGGATACGTCATTGGTTCAGTCTGAGACTCTCGCGCCACCTTGTGGGTGTACTTCTACAGGAGTAGTAGAAGCAGTTGTAGTAGTGTCAGAGAGTTAGATAACTATCATTGTCATTGTCGTTATTGTGTCATATATGTGTTAGGGCTGTATATTATTACATTATCAGGTTAGAATAGTTATAGTATATTGTTATTATTAATTATAGTAGCTATTTTATAGTCTTGTTATATTAATTAGATAAGATTATTTGGATTGCTCTGGATTTTTTGGATCTGGACTGGACTGCTTTTTTATTTGGATTGCCCTTTTGGATTTGTTTGCTTTTTGTGACCTCTTCCTTTTTCCTGGTAATGGACCAGCAAGAAAGAGGAAATCCTCCCCTGTCTGGGCTCAACAGAAGCATCAGTATCCTCATTTATACCAGCTGGCACTGGCATTTTTATGTTCCCCTGCCTCTGTTCCTTGTGAAAGGATCTTTTCCAAGGCTGGAGAGATTTTGTCCGAGAAGAGGAATCGTCTAAACCCCAACACACTTGAAATAATTCTGTTTCTCAATAAAAATCTATTGTAATCCTTCCTTCCAGACTATTCTGTTGCAGTTTACTTTATTACACTCCCTCCAACATAAGCACTGCACTCAACACAGTGTCACTGTTGTTGTTCATACTGTCACTATACAAACAATTTCTGAATAATTAATGAACTGTGTGTGTGACTGCACAAGTAAATTCAGACAGAGAAAGATACATATTTTATATTATACACAGGTAATAGACAAATGTCTGCTCATCTCTTTTTATTATTGCAAATGAAAGGTCACAGACATTAACAGTGTGTACAAAATAAATAAAAAAATTTATAAAAATATTTTTATAAAATATAAAAATTTTATAAAAATATTTTTTATAAAATTGGGGGAGGGGAGCAGTGGTTCAGAATGAATTCATTTGTCTGCTATTTCTTTGCACAGTAGCTAGGTGTCACTAGTGAGCTATGCTGCTGAATGAAGCTTTGAGTAATGAACTTTTGGCTGAAGCAATCATAGATATCATATAATAAAGGCTAGATGTCTCGTGCGCGCTGCTGGCCAATGGAGCTCGACGTCCTCACACGGCGGCCATCTTACCACAGGGTGCTCGCTCACTCTTAACAGGGTGCATGTACTTTTAAATAACCATAACTTGATACATTTTCTACCGATTTTCAAACGGTTTGGTTTGTTATAAACGTCAGAGATGTAGTTATGACACTGCAAACATATGAATAATTATAACAATGGACTTCCATATGAAAGAATTATAGCCACATTAATAACGTTTGTAAGAAACCAAACCGTTTGTAAATCCGTCAAGATTTTAGTGAGATAAGAGGATTTGTGTGCATGCTGATCACTCACTTTACTTCAGATACCACAGAGCTCGCCAGAAAGCTTCCCTGTGGCAAGATGGCCGCCGGTGATGCCGGAAGTGACTCCGCCTTAAGACATCTAGCCTTTATTATATGATATATATGGAAGCAATGGGCCTCAGTGGTTCAGGAAGCCTCATTTTTCCATCACTACTCTGAATACGTTTGGTGTTCTTCACAGCGCCATCTTTTGGTGAACAGAGGATCTACAGACTAGCGGTCAGATCATTCACTTGTAGGCCTGATTATTTGACTGACCAGATCAGGGGATTTTCACCCTGAGGCCAATAATGGGAGTGGACAACCTACTATATCCTAGATAAAACTGAGGAACTACCAGGACCCTAATGTTTACCATTTAATGGCACTTTAAAGGTGACTTTACATGCTGCGTTAAATTAATAAAAATTAAATATGATTAAGTGCAAAGGTTCTCGTATAAAATTGTACAATTACTGTTTTTGACTGTATTTTTGATCAAATAAATGCAGCCTTGGTGAACATAAGACTCTTCTTTTATATAGGCCTAGATTTATAAAATCATACTGACCAATGTCTATTTTTATAAATATGCGTCAGTTTATCATAAAGTGTCATTCTGTTTTCAAATTACTCATTCTCAATAAATGGGTACAATTTATGAGTGTGTGAATAAACAGGATAAGCACAATGCAGTATTAAAGAAACAGATAAATGCCATAGTACGTCTCAATTTGTAGTGCAGAAACACCAGCATATTATATTTGTATGTTTTTTTAACACGGTTTTTCCCTCAGCTTCTACAACATTTGATTGCTTTTTATATTTACTATTAAAGGGATAGTTCACCCAAAAATGAAAATTCTTTCATTATTTACTCACCCTCATGTTGTTCCAAACTTGTATGAGTTGCTCTCTTCTGCTGAATAAAAAAGAAGATATTTTAAAGAAGGCTGGTAACCAGACAATTGACGGTAGCCACTGACTTCCAGAGTAGGAAAAAAATTACTATGGTAGTCAATGTTTACCGTCAATTGTCTGGTTACCAGCCTTCTTAAAAATATATATATAACAACATGAGGGTGAGTAAATAATGACATCATTTTCCTTTTTGTGTATGATGGCATCATGGCAACAAATGTTCAAGGTGGCTTCATTGATGGATTTTTTTCATTGTGAGTTGCATTTGCAGTGTACATCCACTAGAGAGCAGTATTAAATTTAGTTAGGAAGTAATGAAAAATGTTGCTTTGGCGACTAGCTGAAATAAAACAAGTTTAAGTTTTTCATTTTATTATTTGTTTATTTCAATTTTTAATAGTTTTAGTTTTAGTTTGCTATAATAATCCTGCTGAGGACGTCTTGTATAGGCCTATTGAACCAATGCTTGTCAAGCTATTCTGGTTAACTAATTATAATTGTGGAAAAATGTAAGCTATAATTACAGTGCAGTGACTAAACTAAACTCTCTCTCTTTCTCGTTCATTTTGAAAAACATCATGTCTTGTATTCTAGTTTGATATTCTTATGGTAAACCTCCTCCACCATACCTAACTTAACTGTTTGATCTGAGCTTTCAAAAGCTTGAAAGAAATTATACAAATGAGCTGAATGATAGGATAAATGACATTATATCCTCTTTATTCTGTCTTCTGCTTTAAAGTCCCTATGAAATCATATAGTCAATTCTTTTTTTTATGGAATATTCCAGGGTTTATTATAAATAATATCCGTGCACATATTTTTTTTAAATTCATGTGCCAGAGAAGTATTGCAGATTAAGAATCACTGATTGCATTTAGTATAACCTCTGTAAGACTTTAATGGCACAATATGTAAGATTTTTGGATTCAGATATCCAAAAACCATTAGAACAGTGTTATATACACTATATTGCCAAAAGTATTAGTAAACCCCTCCAAATCATTGAATTCAGGTGTTCCAATCACTTCCATGGACACAGTTGTATAAAATCAAGCACCTAGGCATGCAGACTACTTCTACAAACATTTGTGAGACAATGGGTCGCTCTCAGTGAATTCAAGTGTGGTACCGTGATAGGATGCCACCTGTGCAATAAGTCCATTGGTGAAATTTCCTTGCTACTAAATATTCCACGGTCAGCTGTTAATGGTATAACAAAGTGGAAGCAATTGGGAACAACAGCAACAGGCCACGTAAAATCACAGAGCGGGGTCAGCGCATTCTGAGGCGCGCAGTGCGCAGAAGTCGCCAACTTTCTGCAGAGTCAATAGCTACAGACCTCCAAACTTCGTGTGGCTTTCAGATTAGCTCAAGAACAGTGCGTAGTGAGCTTCATGGAATGGGTTTCCATGGCCGAGCAGCTGCATCCAAGCCTCACATCACCAAGTGCAATGCAAAGCGTGGGAAAGCCACCGACACTGGACTCTAGAGCAGTGGAGACGTGTTCTCTGGAGTGACGAATCACGCTTCTCTGTCTGGCAATCCGATGGACGAGTCTGGGTTTGGTGGTTGCCAGGAGAACGGTCCTTGCCTGACTGCATTGTGCCAAGTGTAAAGTTTGGTGGAGGGGGGATTATGGTGTGGGGTTGTTTTTCAGGGGTTGGGCTTGACCCCCAGTTCCAGTTAAAGGAACTCTTAATGCTTCAGCATACCAAGACATTTTGGACAATTTCATGCTCCCAACTTTTTGGAAACAGTTTGGGTATGGCTTTTTTTTTGCCAATATAGTGTATTTTGTTGACTTGTGTACTTAGATTATCCTAGATGTTTATAAGAATGTTTAAATCCAGAGAAATAAGCCATTTTAACTAGGACACGGACCGTGTCCATGCATCGCTTGTCAATGACATACCTGGGTTACCCTTGATTTCCACAGAAACCATGGAAATACCAAAGACACTTTAATATATTATGTTTTATTAGACAAGGGTAAAACTGTTTGGCTACATTTATAGACCGAAAACGAATCATTGTTATATAGGTCAACACTGTTAGTCTTATTGTTTGAATTGCTTGTTTTCTTGAAGTTTCTTGAAACTTAAACCATAAGTTTATCAAGTGACGAGAATACTTTTTGTGCGCAAAAAACATAAAAAATAACGACTTCATTCAACTATTAATTTTCGTCTGTGTGGGCCAAAATGAATTAACGTAGTGTAACAGCGCAGCGCTTCTGTGTTGTACGAAAATGAATAGTTGAATAAAAGTCGTTATTTTTACACTTGGACTATTTTAACAATGTCTTTTCTAACTTTTCTGGGCCAGCAAGTTTCGATCACTTAGAAGCCATATGGAGGAGTGAGACAGCTCTCAGATTTCATCAAAAATATCTTAATTTGTGTTCCGAAGTTGAACGAAAGTCTTACGGGGTTGGAACAACATGAGGATGAGTAATTTAAATTTTTGGGTGAACTAACCCTTTAAAGGCACGTAACCTATTATGCCCCTTTTTTGATGTCCCCAGAGTGTGTATGTGAAGTTTTAGCTGACATTTTTTTACAGCATGTTAAAATTGCCACTTTTGGGGGGTGAACAAAAACACGCCAATAAAATGAGCATTTGAATGAGGGTCAAAACTACTAACGAGTTTAGTTTATTGTACTTCACACAAAAGACATAAAGTCTTATCCATAAACTCTCTCTCTCCCTTTCATTACCATCAACAAACAAAGCGGATTACACAAAAACACTCGTTCCAACTAACAGGGGGGTTGGCTTGAGGGCGGGGGGGCGTCTTCAGCGGCTCAGATGTCGGGAGTAAATGAAGACCGCTATGTTCATTCTTACATCGAACAAAAAAACACCTCAATCACTTGGGGACACTACACCTGCTCCGGTGTCGAAACAATGGCGGACTGTGTACAATTATCTAAACATAATTATCTAAACATAATTAAGGCTTTGGATCGGCCTAGTCAAAGTCCGGTTGAGATGCTGTGGCATGACCTTTAACAGGCCGTTCATACTCGAAAACCCTCCAATTTAGCTGAATTAAAACAATTCTGCAAAGAAGAGTGGGCCAAAATTCCTCCACAGTGATGTGAAAGACTCATTGCCAGTTATAGCAAACACTTGTTTGCAGTTGTTGCTGCCAAGGGTGGCACAACCAGTTATTAGGTTTGGGGGGCAATTACTTTTTCCACATTTTTCCCTTAATAAATGAAACCATCATTTAAAAACTGCATTTTGTATTACTCGGGTAATCTTGAGTGATATTAAAAAATGTGTAATATTAAAATTTGTTTGATGATCTGAATAATTTAAGTTTGACAAATATGCACAAAAAAAATCAGGAAGGTATATAGGTATAAATATATATATACACAGTGTTGGGAAAAATATTTGCACCCTTCCTGATTATTATTATTATTATTATTTGCATATTTGTCAAACTTAAATGATTAAGATCATCAAACAAATTTTGATATATATATATATTGTGAAGTGGATCAAAAAAAGTTAATCAAAGTTGTCCTAAGACAAGAACAGGTATTGTTGTAATTCATACATTACTTTGAAGGTTTTTTATATATACACACACACACACACACACACACACACACAACACAAGACTCAAGCCTCAAGCACTGCACCTAAAGGATATCTGTGTGTTTATCTCTGCTCAGGTGATGTGTGTATCATTTTTTGTATCTTACTGTCATATTATTCACAAGAATTAGCCCTCCATCTCCCTTCCTCATTTTCACCCTCTATCTCGTCTTGTATCTTAACTGCAGTCTGTGTCTTTTCTTATCACACTCTTCTCTTTCAGTATCCTGCACATTTTTACTAAATTCCTTTGGGCAGCAGGTGCAGCAGACTTGTGATCTGATCATGTGACCACATACACACGCGCCTGTGCTAAATCAGTGCAATCAGTAAAATTATGCAATGTCATATCATCTTCCCTTGTGACTCAGCTCTTTTTCAGAAGCTGCTCTGATTCCTGACAAAAATGTATTTTGACGTTTATCGGCCACAGCAATCTCTCACACCTGCGAAGTCTTTGCGTCAGCTGCCCTCACGGCTGACGTTTCATCACCTGCAGGTAAATTGTTCATTTGATATGAACGATTCATGTTTCTCCCCGTGGGTGCCCACACTCGATGCCAAACGTATGTATGCATTTCCTTATTTTTTGGAAATCTTGCAAGTGCAAATACATTACCAACTGAATATAAACATATCTTTATTCCATGAGCAAATGATATGCACATAAAAATACAAAAGCTGTTATTTTAATTATTGTAATTTGGAAAACCTGTGGAGGTCACAGCATGATTAATCAAGACAAGTTGAATAAGCAAAGGTTTAATGACAGGTCACACACCTAAAAATGCTTTTGGGTCACATAAAACCACTGTGCAAAACAACAAGTGAAACCATGTGACCTTCTTCCCTTTGTATGCGCATATAAACTCTAAATGAAAAGAATGAAAGAGGAGACAAAGAGAATAAAAAAAGTTCAAGAAAAGCTGTGGGTTTGCGTAGTAACTAACTTTAACTTTAGGAAATAGCTAGAACAAAAATTACAACCAATCTTTTTGACAAAAAAATAATATAACATAATCTCAAATGTTTAATAAATAAGCATTCATTATGCATGCAATACTCATCGGTTATAGAATAATGGGTTGTGTTAATTTATGATGTAAATGTAATTAATATAATCAGTATAATTTAATTATCCATCTTTCCATCCATCCATTCTTCAAACCGCCTGTCCTATTTAGGGTCGTGGGGTCATTTCATTAAAAAAATATAAATGAATATGATCTAATCTCCAGGATGAATGTAGCATGACAAATCTTCATGTGCTCAGTTTATGCAGCAAGTACCTCATAAGAACGACACAGCTGTAGATGAAACAGCTGCATGGTGCATCACATACATGACTTTAATTTCTAATGACGCACTTTTTCATGACTCTCATGACAAAGACAATCTAAATAGTTAAGAAGCTTTGAGCTAGTGATGTTAAAATGCCTGTTGTCATGTGATATTGTGAGTTCAACAGTGGTATGCAGTTCCAGCACTACTGTAATCACAGACAGGACTGTTGAAAGCAAAACTCAAATCAGTTGTTTTTTTCTTGAATATTTTTGGCAATAATTGTGTCAGGGTTTGGTCCAAACGAGGAGAGACGAGGATCTATTTGCAAGTGGTTAGATTATTAAAGGGATAGTTCACCCAAAAATGAAAATTCTGTTATTATACTCACCCTCATATCGTTGCAAACCCATATGACTTTTGTTCATCTTCAGAACACAAATGAAGATATTTTTGATGAAATCTGAGAGCTTTCTGTCCCTCCATTGACAACTACACAACTACCACTTTGACGCTTCAAAAAGTTCATAAAGATATCGTAAAACTAATCTAAATGAATTGAGCGATTTAGTCCAAATGTTCTGAAGAGACACGACAGCTTTATATGATGAACAGATTAAATTCAGGCTTTTATTCATGATTGAATCATATGCGATCCCTCCGTCAACATTCATTATTCCCGATTTTTTGGAAATGAAGATCAAATCCAGTGGAGTTGGAATTTTCTGGTGAATTTATTTTAAAATTTGTTTTATGAAATGTTTTTAAAATTGGCAGGCTTTAAAGTCATTTAGAATATAACTCCGCTTACATTTCGTCTGAGCCATTTTACTTCCACATTTGTATTTTATTATAGAAATACATCATATAGAAATGAAATGTTCCAAATGGCACATCTACGTTGTGCGAGATGAGAATAAAACAAAAATGAATAAATTAGAGTAAAATAACATTGTTCTAAGTTGTAATAGTTCTTATAACCTGCTCCTGAGAAAATAAGTCGCTCTGGTGTGAAAGTTATACTTCAGTTTTTGGATCTCAATGTTTGGGTTATCTGCTTACTTATCCGTAAACTTACCTGGATATTTTGCATAACCTCCATTCTTTTTTTTTTGCGAGTACATCTCGTGTTCATGGTTTAGTTCCGAGATCACATGTCGGATCACTGATCAAAGAAAGCTGAAAGGGAAAAATATTAAATTAAATTCAATTATTAAATTCAATTCAATTAAATAAAAAGGACAAACAAGCTTGAGCTATCATGATGGTATAGTTTCAGCAGCTACCAGCATGCAGGGTCTAAGGGGAAATGCTAACCAGCCAATTCCTGGAGACTACTCCAGAAAGCAAGGATAACTTACCGTCACATATACCCTGAACTCTCAATTAATTAACCCAATTAACCCTTGCTACTTGGGGTATGCCAGTTCCAAAAACGTGGCCAAGTTCAGTCAACCCTATATGTTCACAGTGAAGGCATTAGATGTGTAGACACCCAAATAACACACTATGCACTTATACAATATACTCAACAGTGTTGTGTATAAATTATACAAGGTTATTTTGTCATTTAACAGTCTGGTTGCCCCTCTCACTCTGCTACATATTAAAGCTGCAAATATTGAGTGCATAAAGGAACATTCCACACTTTCCCCCAGTTAATTAAGGACATAATATTTAAATTATTTTGGCCATTTAAAATGCACTTTTTCTTTTTGGAATTTTCTCACTATACTACAAAACAGCATAGAATAGTGTGCAAGTATGCAAATTGGGATGCTGCATCTATTCAAGGACCGAATCAAGGAGTCACCATGAAAACAGAGCTAACAAGAAGAGCCCCATACTTTTTTTTTCTTCTTTTGTTTAATTGGGATGTACATTCTTATTACATATACATGTGCAATCCTTTTTTAAAAATCAGTTTAATCAGTTTTTACTCTGAACAAGACTTATATTGTTTGTTTGATGCTAAACATGTAAATTATTAAAAGAAAGATATATTGAGGTAAAAAAAAACAGTCTGTGCTTGCAAAGATAATATGGCATCACAACATATATTTCCATCAAGAGGTGCATACATTTTTGCTCAAGATCTTGTATTGTCCAGCACTCTGTAATTCTTCTCCAGCACATCCCAAAGATGCCAACAGCCACATCACCCTGTAGCCCAAGACTGGTTGCCCACTGAAGCAGGGTTGCAGGCTAAGCAGGGTTGAGCCTGGTCAGTACCTGGATGGGAGACCTCCTGGGAAAACCAGGTTGCTGCTGGAAGGGGTGTTAGTGAGGCCAGCAGGGGGCGCTCACCCTGTGGTCTGTGTGGGTCCTAACGCCCCAAAGTGATGGGGAAACTATACTGTCAAAAAGCACCGTCCTTCGGATGAGACGTTAAACCAAGGTCCTGACTCTCATAATTAAAAATCATTTAAAATCCCAGGATGTCCTTCGGAAAAAAGACTAGGGGTTTAATCCTGGCATCCTGACCAAATTTGCCCATTGGCCCTTGTCCATCATGCCCTCCTAATCATTCATCCCCATACATACTGATTGGCTTCATCACTCTGTCACTTCTCCACCATCAAGATGGTGTGTGGTGGACATTCTGGTGCAATATGGCTGCCGTCGCATCATCTAGGTGGTTGAGGAGATCCCCCATCTATGTAAAGCGCTTTGAGTACCCAGAAAAGCGCTATATACATGTAACAAATTATTATTATTATTATTATTATTATTAAAGACTTTCAGTGAATTTAAGGACTCAGAGGAGCCAATTCATGTGTGGAAATTATTCTTCATGCTCCCTCCCAACCATTCTTTCACAATTTGAGCCTGATGGATCTTGACATTGTCATCTTGAAATATGGCCATGTTTAAGAAATGAAAAGCTACACACTCCATCAATTAGGGATAGAAGAACTGTTGTCAAACATATAACATAGAAACATAATAATCTACCTTCAAAGTTCACAACACAAACAAGTACAAAAACGCGCTGCAAATAGAACAGAACACAACGGAAATGTTTCCGCGGAACCCAATAAGTGACGGACCCGGCTGGGACGTGCTTACAGCCATAGATATCATATATAAAGGCTAGATGTCTCGTGCGCGCTGCTGGCCAATGGAGGTCGACGTCCGCACGTGGCGGCCATCTTGCCACAGTGTGCTCGCTCACTCGTTTAATGGTGCATGTACTTTTAAATAACCATAACTTGCTCAATTTTCTACCGATTTTCAAACGGTTTGGTTTGTTAAACGTCAGAGATGTAGTTATGACACTGCATACATATACTGCATATATATGAAAAATTATAACATACATGTTCAAGCATTCTGAATTATAGCCACGTTAATAACTTTTGTAAGAAACCAAACCGTTTGTAAATCCGTCAAGATTTCAGCGAGATAAGAGGATTTGTGTGCATGCTGATCATTCACCTTAATGCACAGCTTCACTGAGACAAGATGGCCGAACGGTGATGCCGGAAGTTACTGCGCCATAAGACATCTAGCGTTTATATCGGGGGTACTCAATAGGCGGACCGCGGTCCGGATCCGGACCCAGACGCAATACAATTTGGACCGAAGCCAAAATCAACATTATAATTTAGTCATGATCCAAGCGAGTTTTCATTGCGTGATTTCACGCCTATATTGTTTTCCTACTAACGTTAGATGTGGTTTATCTATCTTCTGTGTCCAATCCAAAGACACAATCAGGACTCAGCGCTGTAACTGAAATCACCATGACAACTCACTCACTCAACGCTGGCCGCAGCGTCTGTGGATCACGCAGGTTGTGTGTGTCATTCACAACAACGCAAGCGCTAATCCATCTGCTAACGGTAGCCTGTTAACCTGTTTTATTGCTAGTGAAAATCATGGCGTGCTCAAAACCTGACAAGAAGAGAAAAGTCGATTCTGAAAATCGCGAATTTAAGACAGAGTGGACTGACAGTTATGCATTTGTGCTGCCGGTGGGGAGCACAAAACCAATGTGTTTAATTTGCAACGAGACGGTCGCCGTTGTCAAGAGTGGTAACGTGAAACTCAAAGCATGGACACTTTGACCACAATTACCCCCAAAAATCTGAGGTAAGGGCCAGAAAAATCAAACAACTGCAATCATCATACCAAGCAACATGCAGTGTAATAGTTAGATCAGCCACCCAACAAGAGCGTGCAACTGAAGCCTCATTAAGAGTGGCATGGGTCTTAGGAAAGCACAAGAAACCATTCTCTGACTCGGAGATTGTGAAGGAATGCATGAATGAAATAGCAATTGCCCTGTTTGAGGGAACTCAAAAAGATGAAATAATACAAAAAATAAACCAAATATCTTTGTCTGACTCCACTGCTGTAAAGCGAACTGAAGTCCTTACTGATGATTTGCTTGACCAAATGAAGTCTGCAATAAAAAAGGCTAAATGCATTTCAGTGGCTTTGGATGAATCCACAGACAACACAGACAACGCACAACTTCTGGTGTTTGTCAGATTTTTTGATGAAGAGAAGGGAGAATTCTGTGAAGATGTGTTAGGCCTCACAGCCCTCCATGGACACACAAGAGGGGATGATATTTATGAAGCACTGATGCAGATGTTGACAGACAGAGAGATAGATCTGAAGCAAGTTATTTCCATTGCTACTGATGGAGCTCCATGTATGACTGGAAGAGAGAGGGGATTAGTGGCACGCTTGAGAGCTCATCACCCTGACCTCATTGCATATCATTGCATAATCCATCAGATGGTTTTGTGTGCCAGTCTTGGAGAAAAGTATGCAGAGGTCATGACAACAGTAATGAGACTTGTGAACTTTTTGAGGGCATCATCTGCTCTGCAGCATCGCTTGTTGCGCTCATTCCTAACAGAGGTGAATGCCGAATTTGATGATTTGCTCCTCCACAACAATGTCCGGTGGCTTAGTAAAGGCAAGGTACTGGAGCGCTTTTGGACATTACGGAAAGATTTGGAAACCTTTCTGTTGGATCAGAAGAGTGCAAAAGCAAAACAATTTGTGGAATTCATGAAGAATGAAGAAAAAATGGAAATTGTTGCATTTCTATCTGACATCACCTCCCATCTCAATGATCTGAACATGAAGCTCCAGGGCAAAAATAACACAGTGTGTAACCTCACATCAGCTGTCTGTGCCTTTCAGAAGAAACTGGAGCTGTTCAAGTGTGACTTACAGCAGGACCTGCTTCACTTCCCAAAGCTTCTGAATCAAAAAGCAGGAAAACATCATCATCACAATCATGCTGAATTCCTGGACAAGCTGATTGAAAATGTCCAAACTCGCTTTGGAGATTTCCCTGTGGGAAAACAAGTCTTACTATGCATGGAAAATCCATTCCTTGTTAAAAACATTGCAGAATTTTCAACTGAAGCCCTGAAAATCTGCCCATGGGCTAGTGCTGCTTCTCTTCAATCAGAGCTAATTGAGCTTCAGGAAAACCTTGCACTGCAGGAGTCTCTCTGTGACCCTACCACCTTCTGGACTAAGATGGTCGCTGCAGCAGGTGTTCCTTCCTTGCAGAAGATGGCCCTTCAAATTCTCACCATGTTTCCCTCAACATACTGTTGTGAGTCTGCCTTTTCAACCATGAATATGGTGAAAAACAAATACAGAAGCACCCTCAGTAATGAACACTTACATCAGTGCCTCCGCTTGGCCCTCACACCTTTTATGCCCAAGTTTAAAGAACTGGTGGCACAAAAAAGGTGTCACTTTTCACACTAATAAGGCCAGACCACATCACCTTTTGTACATAGTTTGAACGTTTTGGGGGATTTACCACCTTTTTTGTTGGAGTTCTGTTTTTGGATTTTGAACCATCACTGTTCCGGACCCTGGACGTAAGGAAAATTTGGTAAGTGGACCTTTTAGGTTTCTAATTGAGTACCCCTGGTTTATATGATATCTATGCTTACAGCTGTCTACTTTTTATTATTATTTAATTTTTTTTGCAAAACATACAGAGATGACACGTTTATGACATACAACTTTGTATACAATATACAAAATGTATTTACAATATGTTCAATGTCATAAGAATACTAAAAAGAGCAATGAGCTGAAGACTAAAATAAATAAATAATAAAAAAAGAGAGAGAAAAAGAACATGAGGGAAAGACATCAATCTATACATCAGTTACATTGTACACATTTTGTCATGTTATGTTAAAATAAGTTTCATAAGAAATGTTAGAATGCAGCTAGGGTCCAAATATGAGACGGCAAGTTTTAAAGTTGAGACACTCACACACAGATATAACGCATATTTTAAAAACTTTGTTGTATAAAATGTATATTTATTTGCAACAGTTATGTTAACAGCAATAATACTATATTTCTGGTAAGAACAGCTATTCAGCTGATGGACACGCGCTGCGTTGTCATGGGAACATCCCAGGTGAAAATAATGAGGAAATTACGTTGTCTTTCGTTGCTCCCTTCATCAACATAATGGCACACAAGTGCCCCGCTCCCTCCAAAGTGCCCAATTCAAGGGCTCTGTCGTCTGCCCTTTTAAGAGAGTAGGGCATAGGTAAAGCTCACGAGCAATAAGCACGTCCCAGCCGCCCGTCCGTCACTTATTGGGTTCCCCGGAAACATTTCCGTTGTGTTCTGTCCTATTCGCAGCGCGTTTTTGTATTTGTTTGTGTTGTGAACTTTTGCAGAGCGTTTCTGTATTTGGTTGTGTTGTGAGTATTTGGAGCACACATGTGTTGTGAAACTGATGAAGATGTTTTCTTAATTTGCGGGTGTTTTTTCTATTTGCATGTGTTTTCTTCAGTTGCAGCGCGTTGAGCTCTCTCGGCCACCGTAATAATCACTGCAATAATTATCCAATCATAGACTTTTTAGTATTTGCCTATTTAAATCCAAACAGAGACTTTTTTTTGGCCGGGCAGTGAGTGAGTGTGTGTGTGTGTGTGTGTGTGTGTGTGTGTGTAAATACTGTTTATGCCCACTGGAGCATGATCAATTGGGTACGTTTACACTGAATACCTCTAAAGTAAACTAATATTGAAACATAACCAGCTCCTGAGAAAGTAAACTGAAAGTTTAGGTTATCCGTTTCCTTATCAGTAAACTTACCCGGATATAACCTGAGTTCTAGAATGCACCCCTGGCCTTGGAATAATTTTTCACTCTTCTTTGCAAGAACATTCCAGATCGGTTTCAGTATTATTTTTTCTTTAATATTTTTGGCAATAAATATGTCTGTCAAGGTTTGGCGGAGATGATGAGAGGATCTATTTGGAAGAGGTTAGTTTAAAAGAAAACAAAATACCAGGGAAATCAAATCATACATCGACCTGGATGGACAAATATATAAAACTGAGAACTGTAAAACTGGAAGAGCAGGTTGAGGAACAACCACTCCCTGAGAAGACAAAGGATCTTTCTGGAAATTAACATTTGAACTCACTCTTGTGCACCATTTGAGACACAAAGTCTCACCTCAGAATACATCTCTTCCCCCACTCCCCCTCTCTCATGCTGAGATCACTTGAAAATCACCCAAAAATCCATATGGTTTAATGTGAATAATTATCATAGAGTATTATACATGTTTGGTATCATTTTAAATATCTCAGTGCGACTGGTACAAAGGTCTCATTCCCAAATAAGTAAAACAAAAGGAAATAAGGTTTTTAAGAGTTTAGAGATAACTGGCACACAAAGGAAGGTGGTCTCTAGACAAATGGTCTCATACCCCCAAAAGGTGTCAACTCTGAATGTGCACAAAACAACAAAATTTTGAAAGCAAATATAAGTTCACAACACATGGAACCAAGCCACAACACAATGGAAACAAGCCATAACATAACAAAATCAAGCCACAACACAATGGAAACAAGTCACAACACAACAGAGACAAGCCATAACACAACGAAATCAAGCCACAACAAAACGGAAAATAGACATAACAACAAAATCAAGCCACAACACAACGGAAAATAGCCATAACACAACGAAATCAAGCCACAACACAACGAAATCAAGCCACAACCCTAGACTGTAAAACAAATTTGGACGTAGTGTCCGTGACATCACCCGTAGGTTTCTGAAGAGCATTTCTGAAGCCCAAAGTGGGCGGAGCCGGCTGTCGCCATCTTGGTACTGCATCACTCCCAGATAAACGAAAATGGGCAAAAAAATCAGGATTAGCTAGGTGACGTGACGGCTAACAGACAGCAGACAAACAGCTAATAGTGACAGCAGCAGCAATCCACCTGTCACTCAAGTGGCCACGCCCTTAATTATGCAGAACTTTAAGGCTTAATATAATTTAAACGGATGAGTTATAAAAAAATTCACCCCCCTGACAGTTGTCATGAAGGGCAAAATTAGCTATATAGTCCAAAAACACTTTTTGCACCAGGCTGTAAACACTTTTTTTTTCTGCTGTAAAGTTGGGCATTTTTAACATGGGGGCTCTATGGGATTGACTCCCCTTTGGAGCCTGTCTCTAGCGGCCAGTCGATGAATTGCAGTTTAAGTCACTTCCGTGTTGGTTTCAAGAGAGAGACAAGAAGGTTGCCGCTTGGCCACAACACAACGGAAACAAGCCACAACACAACGGAAACAAGCCAGAACACAACAGAAACAAGCCATAACACAACGGAAACTAGCCACAACGCAACGAAATCAAGCCACAACACAACAAAATCAAGCCACAACACAATGGAAACAAGCCTTAACACAACGAAATCAAGCCACAAAGCAATTTAAAAAGCAATCATAAGTTCATTTCACAGCGAAAATGCTCCCGACTCAAAGCGCAGCAAAGTTGTTTTTTTAGGTTTGATATTCACTGCATATTCCCCTAGGCTTCTAAACGCAAAAAAAAAGAAAGAAAAAACTACAAATAAAATCTACAAATTCCAATATAAACGTCCAATCATTCATTCAAATTAATGATATTTACAAAGTTATAGTAAATGCCTAGTGGGCAGACTGACGGTATTTGCATTTGTACTTTGCAACGAAAATATAAATGAACATGCTGTTGCAATTTTAAACTTTACTATTTAACTTTTACACATTATTTTGCTGTAAGCCTTTTGATCTGTTATGGCTATGGAACTCTAGCGGTTACGGTATAAGCTACGGATTGATCGCACTTGTGTCGGAGACTCGTTGTCTATGAAGATATTTTTCCCACACAAAAAAAAACAACTAAAATTACATAGGAACAATGATCCAGTGTTTAACCAGAGTTTTTTTTTTTTTTTTTTTTTTTTTTATGCAGTTACATGAAATCCATTTCATGTGTGTTCCATTCCACATCCGTTTTAAGGCTATTCCACTTAGGCCTACACTATCACAGTTAAAGCCCCGAGATATGCTACTCACGGCGAAGTTCTTTTCTGTTCTTTGTTTAGGGGTAAAAAAAGTTCAAAATACGTGAGCAACGATATAGAACTGTTAATATCTGATGCCGTCCACACTTCTGAGAGTTAGGCTACGGTAAATGAATATGCACATGAAAAATGCTGGGTTGTTTCTTAACCCAGAATGCTGGGTTGAGTCTGTTGGGTAATTTTGTTGTATATTGTATATATAAATATATATTTTAGGTATATTTTTAACTGTGTGATGAAAATGATCATTGTAACAATGCATTGAAGTATACTTTCAAAATACATTATAGTATACTGTACAATAGTAAATTGTACAAAGTATAACTAAGTAATATTTGTTTATTAATGTGCATTTGTTATTGAAGACAAAGTGTGCAATTTGTAGTATTTGGAATTTAAGCCAAAGGTATTACTGAGCATAGCCTATACTTTTTACACTTATGGTAAGTATGTTTATGTTTAGGCTTGTATGTTTCGAAGACACTTGTAATGAATTTGTAATGTGCTTGTAACACAAATAAAGTACACTTTAATATCACTAATCAAGCATGTAATTACTCCATACACAGGCATATACTATAACTTGTCGACTTGCAGTCCCATAGGCATAGCCTATAGGCGTAGCAACGTAAATGTCCATGTTATAACAGATAATGAGGGCTTTAAAACTGCTGTAAGCTACAGTAAATTAAGGAACGCGCTTATACTTTTAAAATGCAAACAAAATGGAAAATAGTGCGGGTATCGAGACATGTTTACAAAAGTTGAACTTTTAACTTGACACAGCATTTTAAAACATGGCGCGAGAAACTGTAAAAGCAGAAGAGATGCAATAACGGTCAAAGATGCTTGTTTAACGCATTAATCTACAGTATGTGTTTAGATCTAAAACAACCTTTTCTCTTTATTTTTTTCATCACCAGGCTAGCTAGGGCGAACAAAGTGCAAGAATGTATATTCAAATCTATATGATTTGACGTTTGTAACGTGAGTGAATGCGTCGGTGCTAAGCAAATTTTTGGTGGGGCTAAGGCCCCAGCAAGCCCCGGTCTCACGCTGCCATGGGACTATGTTATGGTTAATCTCTATTTGTTTTACACAGAAGAAAGAAAGTCATATACATCTGGGGTGGAATGAGGGCGAGTAAATGATCAGAGATTTAAATTTGTGGGTGGAGAATTACTGTACACTGTAGGGGCCCTATTATGCTTTTTCATATTTTTTACTTTAGTTAGTGTGTAATGTTGCTGTTTCAGCATAAAAAAGATCACTCCAGGTCACTCCAAGGTGAGATAGGCTATTTTATGTAACAGAATCCACTTTACAAGAACTACAATGAATGGAGCGTTTGGAATACAACTCGATTTTTCAAGCTTTATGAAGCCATAATGTTACTCAGTTAAATAATAAAGGACAAGGTCTGGAAGAGTTGCTATGCCAAAGAGACGCTGTGTTTTTCCACAACTTATTTGTTTGACCTTCCTAAGGCTCACAAACTTAAGAGTGGTTAAAATGTATTAAACATTCCTAAACATTATAATCCCAACGTTTATCTGTTTAAATGTTTATCGCATTTTACAGAGAACAGCTTCCAGCAAACTAAGAGAGTACAATGCAGGCTACGCACAAAAGCTTTTCCTGAAATGGAGCAGAACACACTTTGTCGGGACAATCTATTGTTTGTGGATCACAATTTGTAAACTATGTCTTATTATTTGTGGTTACGTTTTCTATTAACAGTTATAATTGTAAGTTGCTTGCCTGCTAGCCAAAAGTGTTGATATAGTTGTTTACTGTAGCTTTTGTAAGCTCTCACTTATAAGGCAGCTCACCGGCCCTTAGCTAAATAAACAATGTTGTTGTGATTTATTACTGTAACAGTGTTCAGTAAGTAGGGAAGGAAGAGGCAGGGTTGGCTTGTCGAGACTGTCTGTATTTATTCAAAATAAACAAAAGAACAAAACAAAGTCACGCACACGGCGCTGCAGCATTCAAACTCAGTCCAATAAATCCGTTGTAAATAACCATAAGTATATTTTGTTACAGAAAAGGTGATTGTCTTTTATTTTGAAATTTTTTGTATTGAAATGGTTGACTTCCGGTCTTAAGCTACGCGCTTTTGTTTTCTTTTTGAATGCGCGCTCCCAAGCTAGCACAGTTTATAGCATATAGCTTGTTATCCCAAATACGGCAATAACTTCGACACGGAGACCTGGTAAACGTCGAATTTCATACTTGCAGCCCCTCCGAAGAGGCAAAAGGTGTGTTAATTAAATCAGTTGAGATATGAGCATTTTGTCTATTAATATGTTCGTTTTTGCACAAATGTAAGACACCATGTGAATGTGAACAATGTTAGCTGATCAGTTACGTTTCGTATACATTTCAGCTCTTACGTTGGTGATATGGTGAATGGATTAAGGTTCATAAAGGATTAAACATCATAAAACCATCAGTAAAAGTCTCATCCTTGTTCGGGGGGCATGCTACTAGTGATGTGACATTTGAACCGAGGCGTCGGAGCTTGTGTCGAGAAAAAATGGGCGTGCTACAGTAAGAGCTTCACCTCAGTGTGCTACATCGAGCGGCCTGTGAATTCTAAGGACAACGGCAACAGCACAGGCAGCGAGCTACAACAACACGGAAAATGGACGGCATTGAAGAGCAAACACGTAAGCTACAAACCGAAATCAATGAAACGAGAGCTTTATTACATCAAGGAGATAAAGAGAGCATGTCAAGGCAGGAATTAAAGGACGATATTGACCGCAAAGAAAAACAATTAGCTGAACTCCATAAAATGGAGGCTGCGACCGAGTTATCATTACCCAGGCGTTCAGAGCGACCTAGTGTGTTAACGGAGAAAATGCTAGCCTACCAAAAAGACGAACTGATTAAAAAGGACAAAAAACTGTCTCTATGAACAATGGAAAGGGCTAATCAGAACATCCAGAGAAAGCCTAAAGACTGACTTATCAGAGCACAGGTTGTGTGCAATGGCTGATGACATTGAAAAAGGTTTGAACAACATGATGAAGGTGTACAGTGAAATAAGGGAGCGTACTATGCCATCCTCTGACAAGACGCAAAATGGACTCTCGTGAAGCAGTAACTAAGGACATTATGAAAATACTTAATGAACAAATAACAGCGATAGACGGTGATTTTGAAGCAGATAGATAAAGGCAACGCCTTCATCAGGTACTGTCACACCAGTACGCCCGCTCCATCTACGGTACCGCCTCTCAGTCTAATGTCGGTAAGCAGTCGGACACTTCAAGCATCGCAGCCAAAAGGATTGATGCAGCTGCGGAGTTGGCTGCAAAGGAAGCAGAATATAAAATTGTGCAGGAGGAAATTAAACAAAAGGAAAAAATTAAAGATATAGAATCTGAACTTGAGCGTTTAAAGGCAGAAAGGGAAATGCAAGCTGCTCGCGCAAAACTTGAGATCTACGACAGAGAAATTAACATGGATATGGATAATCCACAAATACAACCGAATAATATGCCTTTCTCTGTTGACCACCAATCTGTTAATGAAGCACCAGCTCTCTCTAGTGGCTTACCACCATTAATGCCACAAAACAATGTGTCTATCCATATGTCAAATCACACGGTGAACAATCAAAACCCTCAAATTGTCACTCAAGCACCTCCCACAGACATTTCCCAGTTGGCCCAAGCAATTCAAAACAGTATAGCCCAGGGTTCACCAATCTCGGTCCTGGAGGGCCGCTGTCCTGCAGAGTTTAGCTCCAACCCCAATTAAACACACCTGAACCAGCGAATCAAGGTCTCACTAGGCATACTAGAAACTTTCAAACAGGTGTGTTGGAGCTGGTTGGAGCTAAACTCTGCAGGACAGCGGCCCTCCAGGACCGAGATTGGTGAACCCTGGTATAGCCATAAACAGAATCCCAGTGCCAATGCCCACAGTGTTCAGCGGAGATCCAATTAACTACATTGAATGGAAGGCTTCATTCTCTTCACTTGTGAACTGCAAAGGCATCTCACCTGCTGATAAACTTCACTTGCTCAAAAGGTACGTCACAGGCCCAGCACAAAAATGTCTTGAGGGCACATTCTATCACAGTGATGAAGAGGCATTCTGTCAGGAACTTGAAGAGAGAAGTCAAACGCAGAGGATCCGTGCAACAGTTTATTAGGCACAACAGAAAATCCAATAAACATCCAACGTGTGAAGTGACACACACATGAACAGAGAGCTGGTGTAACAACTCCAGAGCCGTCTGTACAGAAGCCTGCAGACACAGGCTGTGGAGACCACCTCAGGTGCAATGCCCAAACGGAAGTGGAACGAGACTGAGGATAGCGGGCACACGGCCAGCTGAAAGACTCGTCGTCTAGGTGTCCTGAGCACAGCAGCGGAAGAAGGTAAAAGACAAGATACAAAGATACACAGCACAGGTACAACCGTACATGAACAATAACACAAAATAGCACTGACAACAAGGGGCAGACACAGCAGAGAATATAAGGGAGGAAGGGAAAAAGTGACTGGTGAGGGCAATCAGCTTGTGATCTGCACACGCCAGCACTGAAGAATCAGCGCTGATTGCCCAGGTCACGAGCTGCAGAAAATGACAGGACAACACAGACAACAGGGAAGCCGATGAAGCACCCTGAACCGTGACACATACAAGGATGCATGGCAAAAGCTTGACCAACATTATGGACCACGTTTTGTTGTCCAAAGAGCTTTCAGAGACAAACTGTCCAAAATGGCCTAAAATAAGTTTAAAGGATGCAGAAGGATTAAGGACATTTTCAGACTTTCTAAATGCATGTCTCCAAGCCACACCATATGTAAAAGGCCTAGAGATACTAAGTGACTGTGAGGAAAATCAAAAGATGCTGCAGAAAGTTCCTGACTGGCTGGCAGCCCGTTGGAATCGCCAGGTCACAGTTACACTTATGGACGGCAAGGATTTTCCATCTTTTAAGGACTTTGCACAATTTGTGGCAGTCGAAGCAGAGATCGCATGCAACCCGGTCAATTCTTCATATGCTCTTCACTCATGCTGCTCATCCTACGAGAAAAGGACCACAAAGGACTTTAAACCAAACAGATCCACACAAGTCTTCACAATGCAAACCACGGTACAAAACAACAAGGCAAGGACAAGCAACACAAAATTAAAGGTACCCTGCATGTTTTGCAAAGATGAAAAACACCAGTTGTCAAAGTGTCCTAACTTTTCAGATCAGCCCTTAGAGGAGAAGCGCACATATGTTAAGGACAATAAACTGTGCTATGGATGCTTAAAGGTAGGCCATAACGCCAAAGATTGTTGCCATCGCCACACTTGTGACATTTGCAAAGGAAGGCATCTCACTTGTCTGCACAATGACAATCACAAGGCATATGAAAGGTCTCGCAGCTCTGGCAACACCGCTCCAAGCACTAAATGAAATGAAACCGCGGCAGTCACAGCTCTCAACGTCACTAAGGTGGGTGAGTCAAGTAGCACATCCATGATCATTCCTGTATGGGTGTCTACGGTTCAGAGCCCGTCTAAAGAGCAATTAGTTTACGCACTATTAGACACACAAAGTGACAGCACATTTGTCTGTGAAGAATTAAGCAACCAGCTACGAGCAGACACTCTAAACTAAAGTTAAAACTAACTACCATGCTGGGTGTTCACTCTATTGTTAAGAGTCACAGAGTATCTGGTCTGCGTGTGAGAGGTTATGACTCAGACATTTGCATCGACCTACCCCCCTCATATACCAAATACTTTATTCCAGTTAACTATGACAACATACCCACTAGTGACACAGCAAAACAATGGCCCCACCTGACAGAAATTGCTGATAAGATACCACCTCTTCTGAGTTGTGGACTCCTTATCGGATTTAACTGTCCCAGAACTTTAGCTCCAAGACAAGTTCTACTAGGAGAAGGTGAGGAGCCATATGCCATCCACACAGACCTAGGGTGGAGTATCGTTGGAGGCTCCACACCAGCGCTCAATGAAACTCAGTCAAGTTTGTGTCATAGAATCACAATAAAGGAATTACCCCCTGTAACTCCCATGGACGTGATTACTGTGCTAGAGTCAGATTTTAAGGACACAAAGGCAAGCAACAAAACAGTCTCATAAGAGGATCTCATCTTTTTGAACAAGCTCAAGGAGGGAATAAGGAAAAAATGAAAAAGGACACTGTGAGATGCCTCTACCATTCAGACAAAGGTCACACTTACCCAACAACAGAAAGCTTGCTGAAATCAGACTCGAACACTTAAAGCGAAAGTTCCACAAAGATGACCCATTTTGGGGTGAAAAGTTCATTTATCACCCCAAAAAGCCCACTAAACTTCGTGTTGTGTTCGATTGTTCAGCCAAACACAATGGAACAAGTCTAAACGATCATCTTCTCCAAGGGCCAGACCTGATTAACAATCTAACAGGCATCCTCCTACGGTTCAGACAACATCCTATTGCTATTGTGCGATATAGAGAAGATGTTCCACCAGTTTCACGTCCAGTGATGCGACAGAGATTACCTGAGTTTTCTGTGGTGGAAAAACGGCAACACAGAGACACAGCCACGGGTATACAGAATGAAGGTACATCTTTTCGGTGCGACATCATCTCCAGGGTGTGCAAATTACGGATTAAAGTATTTAGCTAAAGAACACTGTCACACACATCCTGTAGGATCTGAGTTCATGGAAAAGGACTTTTATGTGGACGACGGAGTCACAAGCACAGACACAGTTGAAAAGGCAATACAGCTCGCACAAGAGGCCACAGAGATATGCAAGCAAGGAGGGCTCTGTCTACACAAATTTATCTCAAATAGCCCTGCTGTTCTACAAAGCATCCCTCCATCTGAATGTGCAGTAGAGACAAAAACAAAGGACTTAACATTCAAAGACATGCCACAAGAAAGGGCCTTACTGTGCATTCAATGCGAATAGTGTGTCAAATTCGCGTCTAGTTGGACGCTTGAACATTTTGAATCCATTTGCGCGTCCAGAGCGAAATTGACGCGCGTAAAAAGCAAAAGTTTGAAGCGAAATTGACGCGCGTCTGAGGCGAAATCCGCTTCTTGTGGGCGGGGCAAGTGCTAGGCGGTTGTCTGTTTGCAAAATGGCTGATGTTGATCGAGCATTCGAGAGAGAGAGTTACCGCTCTGTATTTGTTTTGGAAAGCAGAACAGCGGCATAGGGGTCATCATCACCATACTTGGGTCCACCGAGACCCTCCGGAGGCGTACCCAGTTTGGCGAGTTTCACCATTTGCTCCAGGAGCTGCGCCTGGATGACGGCCGCTATCAGCGCTGCTTCCGCCTGTCCCGCGCCCAGTTTGATGACCTGTTGTCCCGCATCGGAGCGAGGATCACCCTCACCCACATAATCTGTCATTTATTTTTGTATTGATGATAAATGGAGCCAACCTCCAAAAGTAATTAACCTGTCCTGTGATTTATTTTCTTTCTCACACAACACTGTCCAGACACAAACTATGTTCTTTATACACTAAAGCAGTGGTTCCCAAACCTGTCCTGCCGGCACCCCAACACTGCACATTTTCTTTGTCTCCCTAATCAAACACACCTGATTCAACTCATCAGCTCATTAACCCATGTGATAATGAGCTGATGAGTTGAATCAGGTGTGTTTGATTAGGGAGACAAAGAAACGTGCAGTGTTGGGGTGCCGGCAGGACAGGTTTGGGAACCACTGCACTAAAGTATATTGGTTGTCTTTACATTAGAATAATAATGTTTCATATAATCTGGATTTAGATATGGAATAAATAGCATTCAATACAAAATGATTATGTCTCATTATTGTATAAATCAAGTTTTTATGTGATAAAAGATTTACTTTGTTTTTAGTTCACCACGTGACAGCAGCAAGCAGGCTCCTGATTGGTTAACGAGGCGCGAACTGACGCCAAAGTTCAGATTTTTCAACTTGGGCGTCAGACGCGAATTCGCGTCAAACGCGTGAATGCACAAAAAGCACCAAATAAAATCATTCGCGTCTAACGCACCAGGCGCGAATGAGGCGAATTCGCGTCTACCGCGCCGCGCTAAACGCCTCATTCACGCCGCAGGACTTCCAGACGCGCGTAAACGCGTCTTTGCATTGACTTAACATTGAAATCACTCGCGCCAGACGCTCTATTCGCGTTTGGTGTGAACGCACCATTAGGCATCCAATGGAACGTTGAAAGGGACTGTTTCAGATTTTACAACACTTTAAAAGTCCAACCAGCAACACGTAGAGGCATCTTATCTACTGTTGCATCCACTTACTGTAACTACAGAAGGCCGAAAACAACATAAACGGTATGGACTTTTATTCACTTGCTTTTGCTCCCGCGCCATTCACATTGACTTTTCCACTGACACATTCATTAAAGGGGTGGTATAATGCCCTTTTCACAAGATGTAAAATAAGTATTTGATGTCCCCAGAGTGTGTATGCGAAGTTTCAGCTCAAAATACCCCACAGATATTTTTATATAGCATGTTAAAATTGTCACTTTTTGAGGGTGAGGAAAAACGCGTAGTCTCTACCAGCCGTTTGTTGTAGTCCTTAAAAAGCAATTTCTTTAAAAGCAAATAAAGAAATCTACCTGCTATTCCGATCATTTTTAAAGGGACACTTCACCCATTTGCATTAAGCTTTGTATTGTTAGAAACCCAGTCATATATTATAATAAACGTGGATTTTTCATTCATTTTTCACTGAGATGGGAGAAATAAGGATTTAAGTGTTTTACTTCCTGCTTATTATGACGTAAAAATCATCATTTTGCGTCATAATAAGCAGGAAGTCACATTTCATTGAAAAGTGTAGAGACTACAAACACTAGCTCCTCATTATTCCAGGGGGCGGGACCCACTCACGCTACAGGCCTATTACAGATCAGTGGGTGGGACTTCACTTTCTGAAACTGAAAGCAATATCCTCCATCTTGTTTGGAAGCTAAGCTAACAGGCACTGTGGAGACAGATGTGAAGATATGACAATAGCGGAGGGTAACGTTACTCAATATGATGTAGAAGAAGAGGATTTCGGAAGTCTGATGCTCGAATCAGGTGTTTGTGGCTACCTTTACAAGCCGCATAGCGAAGAGCAGCCGAGGCAGAAGACCTGCCTGTCGCGGACGAGAAGCCCAGACTGGCTCGAGCTGGGGGCGGACTGGTGGCGCCGGTGATCTCACTATGCAACTACGAACACAGAGATACAGTCCGTCTGCGGCAAAGAATTTAAACGATGCCAATTTCTCCTGGACGAAATCTCTGAATCAGACGAGGACACGGACGTTTGTGTTATGAACCATCCTAGTTTCGCACCGCATCTGACTGCACATCCCGGTAACGTTACCATGCAATAATTCACCACTTCGAAAGAAATACAAATGAGGAGTAATTCACTAATGAGTTCGCCAACTAACTAACGTTAGACATTTTGTGTGAAATGAATTTCAAGCTCCGGTGGTAGCTAGCCTTATAGACGGATGAGTGCTCATGCTGTTCTGGATTAGTGGGAGTGGCTTGCGCAGCTGTGCAATGTGGTGCATTGTGGGAGTTGTTGTCTTTCATACAAATGCGTCCTGAAGTTACTTTCTTTCTTTCCTCGGTCAAGAAGGCACCAAATTCAAAATTTATTTTACATTTCGACTACATATATGACCCACTTTTAATAAAGATCAATGTTCCCATGGGTGAAATGCTCCTTTAATTTCATCATTAATCCCTCCTTCCAAACCATATCATATGCCTTTTCTACATCAAAGAACACTGTCATTACAGATTCTTTATTAACTTGCGCAGCTGCGCTTTCCTTATCTCTGTTTCTAAACACATAACATGATCCATAGTTCCTCTACCCCTCCTAAATCCACTCTGATGAGATGATAAAATTCCTCTGCTTTCCATGTTAAAAGATAGTCTTTCTGTAATGATCCTTTCCATTATCTTTCCTACATGTGACGTAAGTGCTATTGGCCTATAGTTCATTGGAATTGACAAATCTTTCCCTGGTTTCCTGATAGGAATAATTACTGCTTCTTTCCACCCAGCTGGCAATTTCCCTAATTCCCATACTTTAATATAAAAACCTAGCAACTTAGTAGATGCTAAAACACCTAAATGTTCTATCATTACATATCAAATATCATCCTTCCCTGGAGATGCTAATCCAGCTCTTGCTATTGCCCTCCTCATTTCTTCCATAGTAATTGGAGCATCCATTGAACTGTTAGTATCAACCCTTCTTTCAAGTAAGTCACCATGCGCTGATCCTATCTTTGCCCTTCCTCTCTTGCCCTCCCCCGTTAAGTTATCGGAACTATGGATAAGAGTAAGTGCCTTCGCTATCATCTCTGCCTTCTCTTGATCAGACACTGCTGCTTCCTCCCCCATCTTCAATACTGGATTCTGCCATTCCCTTCTTATTCCTCGCATATTCTTAATCATGTTCCACACGTCTCCGACAGGTGTTGATCTACCAATTTTATCACAAAAAGCCTGCCAGCTTTGCTTTTTAACTTTTCGTATAATTTTCCTAACCTTTGCTTGTGTTTCTGTATATTTAATTAAATTATGAAAATTATGGGTTCTTCTTAATACTCTGAGTGCTTTATTCCTTTCTTTCACTACTTTCCCACACTCATCTGACCACCAAGGAACTGCCTTTCTCTTCATTTTCCCTTTATTTTTAGAAATTGTTTCTTTGGCAACTTGTAGTATTGTTGTTTTAAACTTTTTAGCAATCTCCTCTATTTCCTCATTTAAATCTAATCTCTCCCATTTTGCACTACTAAATACCCACTTCCCCACTAATTCCCCTTGCTTCTTATTTTTTCCCAAAAAAACACTACACCATACTGGAAAATGATCACTACCGATATTTCTTCTGATCAATCCCACTCACATATTCCCGCTAAATTCCTAGAAACTAAAGTTAAATCTAATACCGACATGTTCCCTGTATGCACGTCTATTCTAGTCTCTCTTCCATCATTTAAGCAGACCATGTTCCTCTAGCAATTCTTCTATTACTTCACCATTTGCATCTGTTCTTACTCCTCCCTGTAACGTGCTATGTGCATTAAAATCCACACACAACATCCAGCCCTGCCATTTGTATTAGCCGCCCCAACTCTAATTTCCTACAAGGATTATAATAGTTTATAATTACAAACTCTCCCTCATTTGTCCATATCTCTACACTAACATATTCTTGCTCTTTCCCCCCTACACTCACTTCTCTGAATGAAATATCATTCCCAATAAATGTAGCACATCCTCCCCCTACTCCATCCCCCCATCACACCTAACAGAGGCATATCCGACTAACCTGAAATCTAAATTTGGTCTCAACCATGTTTCCTGTACACAAATGATATCTGGTTTATTGGGAAGATCATCAATGTACTTTTTAAATTCCTGTCCATTAGCCAACAAACTTCTAGCATTCCATTGTAGCAAGAGAACCATTATTACTATTATCCAACCCACGCTTGCTCCTGGCTTGCTTGACTGCCTAGCTTATTCCTCACCTCCTCCCATGTCAACCCGCTGAAATCTAGGTGATGAGCTGCTGCCTTTACGATTATTTGTATTCTCTCTGTTTTGGATTTAACCTCCATTGTAGCATATATCACCCATGCTATGAAAGTGACTATCTTCTTTAAATCAACCATTAATATCCCCTCCTTTGCCTGGTCTGGTTCTTTTGTGGGTTGTCTTTCAACTCTGTTTCTTTCATCACTCCCCTCCCTCTTACTAGCCATTTTCACAGCCTCAGCATATGTGATCTTATTCTGAATTTTTACTCGCTGTACTTACATTTCCCTTCTCATCACTTCACATCCCCCATAAGCCACACTATGACTTCCCCCACAGTTACAACATTTTGGTTGCTCGTGTTTACATTGAGCATACTCATGATCTTCTCCACATCTTGCACACCTTCTTCTACCTTTACATGTAATTGCTGTATGTCCAAACCTTTGACAGTTAAAACACCTCATTGGCTTTGGTACATACTCTCTTACGCTATAACTCAAGAAACCTAGTGTTATGTTCTTTGGGAGCATTTCCTCCTAAAACTCCAGAACCACATGCTCAGTGTCCTTCCTCACTCCTCCCGAGTTACCTGCAGCCTTCGAGCGCCTTTTATATTTCCTCCTTTTAGATTTGATTTGATTTCCTCCATTATAACTCCGATTCTACTGTGGTCTCATTTCCTCTTGGCTTTTATCCGGTCTCCCCACGCCAATTACTAAAACAAGACGCAGGTGTCTGTCATTCACACCACACCTGTCTCCCGATCCTCTCTCCCGTCACAGACCTCGCTGAATCACGCCCCCCTTGCCACAATTACTGTTTGAATTACCATAGTTTTCCGACAAATATCATGATTAAATGGTGTATAACATTGTATCTCACTTTGGTTTTCAGTGTCATTGCATAGGTTGTTATTTTTACATTTAAAGGTGCAAATGTTCTGATATGATTTATCTTTGTTTAATTTTTTACATCACAAAAAACAGCTGTTTTAACAGGAGACTTTTATATCCACTGAGGGGCTTTTTCCCCTAGGAAGTACGTCGTCTTCTGAAAATGACATTGAAGACTTCCGAAGCAATACTATGGGCCCTTTCATACACCCGGCGCAATGCGGCACCAGGTGCGACCCAAGTGTTTTTGCTAGTTTCAGCCTGACACAGTTTTCATTTTCCCATCTAAATACATTTAGGATGAGAAAAACAAAAAACAAATTACAAGATATAAGATCACAAAGAGTGTAAAGCACTCATCAAGTGTCTAACACAGGTGGATAAAGTTTCAGAAGAAAGCCTCACTTTTGTCTCCTTCGAGCTCGATGTGAATGTGAGGTCATTTATCATACATTTTCATCTTGTAGCAGTTGCTCAGGTGTTTTGAGCAAATAACTTCACTGATTCACTGATTGTCTGATAGCTTCACAAGAATGCGAATACTCCCAAACCCTTTATTAGAGCCTATCTTGAGCTGTGACGTAAAAGGCAGCAGACAGAGAAAATATAGGTCCATTTTACATTTTAAAAAATATGTATAAAATTATGAAATATTTACAATTTATATCGGTTTCTTGCAACAACAAAAAAATGTAATTCATCAGAATACACAAATACTTTCGGTCACACTTTAGATTAGGGTCCAATTCTCACTACTAACTATGAACTATGACTTCTGCCTCATGCTTATTAATAGTTAGTAAGGTAGTTGTTAAGATTATGTATTGGGGAGGATTTTTCATTAAGGGATGAAGAATTTGATCATGCCAAATAAGGCATTAATATGTGCTTTATAAGTACTAATAAACAGCCAATGTCCTAGAAATATGCATGCTAATAAGCAACTAGTTAACTAGTGAAAGGTGCTTTCAGGACTAAATGGTGGGAGTTATGACGTATATCAGCAGGGGTTAGTGGGACCATGCTAAGCAGAAAAACTTTACAAAATCAGGTAAGAGAAGGCAGTGCCATGCTAGATCGCTAACAAAGATCGTATGTAAGATTTCAAATAGTCAGTCATGCATTTCATAAGAACCTGTAGTCAAGAGTCTAGAGACTGAAACAGATCAAACTGTTAGATACAGTGACTCAGCGGTATGTAGTTAAAATCATGTGTTAAGCTTGTGACAATGAAGACAATGAATATTTGAACAGTCAAAAGCTCCTATACAAACTTTTGCTTACAATATAATTCCAACAGGTACAGACAGGCAGAATGTACGCACACACTAAATAGGACTGAGAACGGACGAAGACTGACAGGAACTAAATACAAACACTGATGAGCAGAACACAGGTGACATAGATGATGATGATGATCTGACACAGGTGATACAGATGAACTGGTAAAGGTTGTCAAGGAAACAAATAAGTGGCGGGAAAACAGAACAAAAGAAGACGTAACTATGAAAATACAAACAAACACTGACACGTGACAGTTCCCCCCTCCCGGTAGGTGCATCCTCGCGCCGTAGACCAACTGCGGAGGGAGGGGACTCAGGAGGAGGACAAAGAGCAGGTGAAGGGCAGACAGAAGGCAGGAGGGACCAGGGCGGAGCAGACGATGCAGGCGTCCAGGGTGGAGCAGGCTGTGCAGGCGGCCAGGGTGGAGCAGGGTGGAGCAGGCTGTCCAGGCGGCCAGGGCGGAGCTGATGGAGGGTGGAGCCATGGAGAAGGCAGGGCTGACGACTCCAGGGGTCCGACTGACGGGGGCGAAGCAGGTGGGAGAGGAGACCAGGATGGAGCCGGAGAGCCGACGAGCCCAGGCGACACCGAGGATACGGCGGGACATAGCGATGCCGCAGGCTCTGGCGACTGAGGTGCAGGCGGGGGCACAGAAGGCTGCAGTGGAGCCGGAGTGACAGAGGACCAAGGTGGAGCTGCAGGGAGTGAGGAGCTCAACGGAGCCAGAGGGACGAGGCGAAGCCAGATAAGTGTAGTCCCGAGGTGAGTGCAGGATGAGGAACGACCAAGGCGGAGCTGGGGGGACGAGGGAGCCCGGCAGAGCTAGTGGACTCATGGGCCAAGGTTGAGCTGATGGACTTATGGGTTGAGGTGGAGTCCTGGTCACGGCTGGAGGTGAAGACCGGGGATCCACCGACCATGCTGGAGCTGAACACTGGTAGACCCGCAAGCTCACCTCACTTAAGGTGGCATGTGGGTGAGCTGTGGGGCTAGCAGGAGGTGGCGACAGCATGGTTGAGGAAGGGATGATGGGAGGAGGTGGTAGAGGTAGGCTGGGTGGGAGTTCAGGAACAGGGTCAGGAACAGGCTTAGGCTCAGGAACTGACTCAGGCTCAGGCTCAGGAGCAGACTCAGGAACAGATTCAGGAACATGCTCAGGCTCGGGTGGTCTCGGCAGGACAAGACTCTGGACAGGCGGTCTCGGCGGGACGAGTCTCTGGATGGGCGGTCTCGGCGGGACGAGTCTCTGGACTGGCAGTCTCGGTGGGATGAGACTCTGGACGGGCAGTCTCGGCGGGATGAGACTCTGGACGGGCGGTCTCGGCGGGACGAGACTCTGGACGGGCGGTCTCAGCGGGACGAGACTCTGGACGAGCGGTCTCGGCGGGACAAGACTCTGGATAGGCGGTCTCGGCAGGATGAGACTCTGGACGGGCGGTCTCGGCATGGGACGAGACTCTGGAACGGGGACCGGAACAGGTCTGGGAATTTGGATAGTCCTTGGGGCAGGAACAGGTCGATGCACAGAACGGGGAACAGGAACAGGTCTTGGCATGGCAGCGGCCATCCTGGCTGAGGGCTCAGGCGGTGAGGCGGCGGCCTTCTGGGCTGAGGGCTAAGACGGCGAGGCAGCGGCCATCTTGGCTGAGGGCTCAGGAGGCGAGGCGGCGGCCATCTTGGCTGAGGGCTCAAGCGGTGAGGCGGCGGCCATCTTGGCTGAGGGCTCAAGCAGTGAGGCGGCGGCCATCTTGGCTGAGGGCTCAAGCAGTGAGGCGGCGGCCATCTTGGCTGAGGGCTCAAGCAGTGAGGCGGCGGCCATCTTGGCTATGGTGGTGGAAAGTTGCCCCGATCCAGAACAGGGTTCTTAGGGTCTCGACGTCCAGGGCGCTGGTGGCAGCAAGACACATAAAGTTCTTCACGAATGAAAAAAGATTAGGGCTCTCCTGAGCCAGGACGATTATTCTGGCCCTACCGTCCATTTTGGGCGGTCCGTTCTTCTGTCACGGTGTGGTGTAGGCAGAAGAAGACAAAGAGTCAAAAGCTCCTATACAAACTTTTACTTACAATATAATTCCAACAGATACAGATAGGCGACACAGGTGACATAGATGATGATGATGAACTGACGCAGGTGATACAGATGAAAAGGTTGTCAAGTAAACAAATGAGTGGCGGGAAAACAGAACAAAGGAAGACGTAACTATGAAAATACAAACAAACACTGACACGTGACAGCCTGCATTTCTGGCTTTATTATACTTTCTTTTTTAGGAGTTCAGTTTCATAGACCATCCCAGCATCAGTCTGGACATGAATTGAATTGAAATGATGACACCCATCGCCTGAGGTAATTAAAAATAAATGGAAGTCAATGGAGACATATGACTAGTAAAAATTAATTTGTAGAGCTCTCTAATTGTAATTGTAAGTGTTACTAGTAAGAATTGAATTGTAGAACTCTCAAATTTTATTCTTACTAGTAAAAATGCAATTACGACGAGTAACGCTGGGTACAATTTAAGCTAAAACGGCTTGCCATATTGTTACGTTTATGTATTGGGGAGGATTAAGGGATGTTGAATATGATCATGCTGAATAAGGCATTAATATGTGCTTCATAAGTACTAATAAACAGCCAATATCCTAGAAATATGCATTCTAATAAGCAACTAGTTAATAGTGAGAATTGGACCCTAAACTAAAGTGTTATCATACTTTTAAATGGTTGTGAAAGATGCTTTCAGGAATAAATGGTGGGAGTTATGACGTATATCAGCAGGGGTTAGTGGGACCATGCTAAGCAGAAAAACTTTACAAAATCAGGTAAGAGAAGGCAGTGCCATGCAAGATCGCTAACAAAGATCGTATGTAAGATTTCAAATAGTCAGTCATGCATTTCATAAGAACCTGTTGTCAAACAGGTTAGATACAGTCACTCAGAGTGGCATGTAGCTAAAATCATGTGTTAAGCTTGTGACAATGAAGGTAAGAATCTTTTCTGTCCCCCTTTTCATCCTACCATTTTCTGTTCTGTATATCTGCATGACTAAAACTGGCAAAAAGAGAAAAATGGATTCAGATTTGGATAACGAATAAAAATAAATTAACCATAGCTAACTGAAAAAAAAAAAAAAAAGAAAAAAAAAAGATTTTTTTTTTTATATATATATATATATATATATCAGAATATATACACAGCTTTTAACTGGCTGGCTGGTGTTTTAATGACAATAATGAAAAGCAGAGGCTGGTGACTTGGGTGAGCCTGCATTTCTGGCTTTTTTAGGAGTTCAGTTTCATAGACCATAACAGCATCAGTCTGGACATGAATCAAATTGAAATTATGACACCCATCGGATTTGTCTGAGGTGGGACACATTTGCATTATGGAATGTTTTATCCTTAAAATGAGCAGCTATAATTACTGCAAAAGGATTGTGATCACAGTAATAATGACAATGTGGTTCATTTCTTGAGAAATTAAACCTTTTGTATATGTAGCAGGGCGAGGAAATCGGAGGAGATCGACTAGCGACTACGCCACCCTGGAATCTTGCCAGGGACAATACAATGGAATTTCTGCTTTTAAGACAACACAGGTTCGTTCACAGTAAAGTGGCAGGAGACGTGGATACAAAAATATATATAAATTTTATTCAAAATAAATACTTTGTATAAGATTCACAAGACACAATCAACAACACATAGACAACAATGTCACTGTCATGACTGAACAGACAGGAAACAGTTGCAGGTACTCAAAAAGTGTTTAATATCTCAATATGGTCAGAAACAGTACAGGAACAAAGAAGGGCGGCGACTCAGGCTCGTGCAGGGACTTTTCGATGGTCTGTGGTGCTCTGGTGCTGTGATAGTGCAGAATCCCGATCCCGGTGTTTGAGTGCGGTGAATCCAGTGACGAGGAACAAGACGGCGAGAAGACAAGGCAGGCGAACACAGACACGGCAAACTTCACGGGAACACAGACACGGCAACACAGGACCTCAACAAACAATCCGACACTGGAACAGAGAATGGTGTGAGTATATATAGGCAATGGGAATGAACAGCAGCTGTGAACAGTGATTGTGATGATGATGATGATCAGCTGGAGCGCTGACAGACACGTGAGCGGGACAACGCCCACTCACACATAAACACAACGACACGAGACAAGAAAGAAACAATGCATTCAACAACCGTGACAGTACCCCCTCCTCTAGGAACGCCTCACGGCGTTCCCAGACTCCCTTACCTGTCGATTGTAATCATCGATAAGGGAGTGATCCAGGATGTCACGAGCCGGAACCCAACTTCTCTCCTCCGGACCGTAACCTTCCCAGTCCACCAGGTACTGGAATCCGCGTCCCCTCCGCTTAGAGTCCATAATGCGACGGACCGAATAGGATGGTTCCCCATCTACGAGTCGCGGCGGTGGGGGAACCGGGGCAGGCGGATTAATGCGGAAAAAAAAAACGGGTTTAATTTTGGACACGTGGAATACCGGATGAATTCTCCTGTACACTGGAGGGAGGTTGAGGCGGACTGCCACCGGACTAACAATCTTGGTGACAGAAAACGGGCCAATGAATTTAGGAGCCAGTTTATTGGATACGGAGCGGAGCGGAATGTTCTTAGTAGAAAGCCACACTTTGGAACCGACGACATATACGGGAGGCCTAGACCGGTGGCGATCGGCCTTGGCCTTGATGCGCGCCCGCACACGGAGGAGAGTCTCACGGGCTCTTGTCCATGTGCGGTGACACCTCTGGACGAAGGCGTGAGCGGAGGGGACCGCGACTTCGGATTCCAGACTAGTAAAGACCGGTGGCTGGTATCCTATACTACACTCAAAAGGAGATAGGCCCGTAGCTGACACTGGCAACGAATTGTGGGCGTACTCCACCATAGGCAGTTGCTGACTCCAGGAGGAAGGATTCCTGGCAGCCGTACATCGCAAGGTTCTCTCCAGGTCTTGGTTGGCTCTCTCAGTTTGACCATTGCTCTGAGGGTGAAACCCGGAAGACAGACTGACCGTCGCCCCCAGTAACTTACAAAACTCTCGCCAAAATTTGGACACAAATTGGGGACCCCTGTCGGAAACCACGTCTGTCGGGAGGCCATGTAACCGAAAGACGTGATTAACGACTGCAACCGCTGTCTCCTTGGCTGAGGGTAATTTGGGCAAGGGAACAAAGTGGGCTGCCTTCGAGAATCGGTCCACCACGGTTAAAACTACCGTGTTACCCTGGGAGGGTGGGAGGGTGGGAGGGCAGTAACAAAATCTAGAGCGATATGGGACCAGGGTCTCGAAGGCACCGACAGCGGTTGGAGTAACCCATCTGGGGGTCGATTGGAAGACTTACCAATAGCACAAACTGAGCAAGCCAAAACAAAATCGTGAACGTCGCGAGCCATAAGCGGCCACCAGAATCGTTGTCTGACCAAATAGAGGGTGCGACTAACTCCTGGATGACAGGCTAGACTAGAACAATGACCCCACCGAATAACGTCTGGACGTAGTTCCTCCGACACAAATAAGCGGTTCGGTGGGCACCGGATCGGAGGCGTTACCCCTTCTAGAGCCTTCTTGACTCTCGATTCGACCTCCCAAGTGAGCGTAGAGATAATTAGGGTCTCAGGAAAAATACGCTCGGGAGTAGGTGCGTGTTCGGATCGATCAAAAATACGCGACAAAGAATCGGGTTTGATGTTTTTGGAACCCGGACGATACGAGAGGGTAAAATCAAATCGGCCGAAAAAAAGTGCCCACCGCGCCTGCCTGGAGTTCAACCTTTTAGCGGATCTAATGTATTCCAGATTCTTATGATCCGTCCAGACGATAAAGGGTACCCCGGACCCTTCTAACCAATGACGCCATTCTTCCAAGGCTAACTTGACCGCCAACAACTCCCTGTTGCCAATGTCGTAATTTTGTTCAGCTGGTGATAAGCGATGGGATAAAAACGCGCATGGATGCATCTTGTTGTCTGAAGGTGAGCGTTGTGAAAGAACTGCGCCTACCCCCACCTCTGACGCGTCGACCTCCACCACAAACTGACGTGAGGAATCAGGGGCGATTAAGATGGGAGCCGAAACAAAGCGGCTCTTGAGGTTGGAAAAAGCAGTCTCGGCTGCTTCCGACCACCTGAACGCAGTTCTGGGGGAGGTCAAGGCAGTCAGAGGTGCGGCTAGTTGGCTAAAGTTGCGAATAAAACGCCGGTAGAAATTGGCGAACCCCAGAAACCTCTGTAGGGCCTTACGGGAATCTGGGTTTGGCCACTCTACCACAGCCTTAACTTTGTCAGGATCCATACGCATACCCTCAGCCGACACGATGTGTCCTAAGAAAGGGACCGACTGTGCATGAAAAGCGCATTTCTCCGCCTTGACAAAAAGCCCATTCTCTAGCAACCTTTGGAGAACTCGTCGGACGTGCTGCACGTGTTCCTGGAGAGACGAGGAAAAAATCAGAATGTCATCCAGGTAAACATAAATAAACTGATCGATCATGTCTCGCAGCACGTCATTGACGAGTGCTTGGAAGACTGCGGGACTGTTGGACAAACCGAAAGGCATGACCAAGTATTCAAAGTGCCCCCTAGGGGTGTTGAAGGCAGTCTTCCACTCATCCCCCTCCCTGATACGAACCAAATGATAAGCATTACGTAAGTCCAATTTTGTGAAGATGGATGCTCCCTGCAACCTCTCGAAGGCTGAAGACATCAACGGCAAAGGATAAGTATTCTTTACCGTGATGTTGTTCAGCCCCCGGTAATCAATACAAGGTCGCAGCGATCCATCCTTCTTCCCCACAAAAAAGAACCCCGCCCCCGCTGGAGATGAGGAAGGTCGGATTGTTCTGTCATGACTGAACAGACAGGAAACAGTTGCAGGTACTCAAAAAGTGTTTAATATCTCAATATGGTCAGAAACAGTACAGGAACAAAGAAGGGCGGCGACTCAGGCTCGTGCAGGGACTTTTCGATGGTCTGTGGTGCTCTGGTGCTGTGATAGTGCAGAATCCCGATCCCGGTGTTTGAGTGCGGTGAATCCAGTGACGAGGAACAAGACGGCGAGAAGACAAGGCAGGCGAACACAGACACGGCAAACTTCACGGGAACACAGACACGGCAACACAGGACCTCAACAAACAATCCGACACTGGAACAGAGAATGGTGTGAGTATATATAGGCAATGGGAATGAACAGCAGCTGTGAACAGTGATTGTGATGATGATGATGATCAGCTGGAGCGCTGACAGACACGTGAGCGGGACAACGCCCACTCACACATAAACACAACGACACGAGACAAGAAAGAAACAATGCATTCAACAACCGTGACAGTCACTATTCAACAAGACACACACCGAGCGACCTGAGAAGTCAGCGAACAAGGAGCCGAGGCAGAGCAGGGGATAAAGGGCACATAAGGTCTCCACGGCAAGTCACCTGGCCCGTACACCTGTGCGCACACACACACACGCCACTCATGACACAGCACTCGTAAGAAAGACCACCACCAGCAAACCGCCCCTGCTTTACGCACTCAGCTCCTGTAACGACAGAATGAAGTTACACAGAGAATTGTCACAGTTGAAACGCACTCAGAATTGTCAGTTGAAACACACTCAGAATTGTCACAGTTGAAACACACTCAGAATTGTCAGTTGAAACACACTCAGAATTGTCACAGTTGAAACACACTCAGAATTGTCACAGTTGAAACACTCAGAATTGTCAGTTGAAACACTCAGAATTGTCACTTTACAGAGACAACGAATGGAATAGGGGTGTTCACACTTTTCAATTTAAACCTTATAGATTTGAAATCAAAATACAAAAAAAATAACTAATACAAAAGAAAAAGATAAACCAAACACACACACGCTTACACACACACACGTAATACACAAACACAAAATACAACGATGTCCGTCCAATTGTTAACAGCAAAGCAACAGCGCCGTCGGACAGTGGTTCCACGCAGTCCAACCGCAAGAAAGCCAATCGGCCATGCAGATGCCACCCATCCGTACTTGATGCATCTATAAAATTACAAGTTAACAATCAGACGAATTAACTACGAACAATTACTTAAAATCTGTTTCTCTTGACAAAAGATTGCCACGCGACCCAGGCGAGAATGACTTAAATCACATACCTTATGGGTACGATTCCTAGGAACCAAACCAGTCAGGCAGATAAACGCATACATGCAGACTAAGGGCTCGTCCAGTCGATCGGGAGGACAGCGTGTGCCAGCGGAAACTAAGCACTTCCATATTGAGGTGTAAACATTCATACTGGCCGTACTTCTCACTCCAAACTTTGACTGTACACAACAAAAATGTCGCTACAATACAAGTGGATACAAAGTGTAAAACCAATATGACTTCACCTACCAGAGGAGGAACAACCTCAATAAACTGCCAGCCGCAGGAAACTCGTACGCCACTCTGAAAATAGGCTAATGTTAGCTACATTATACCATTGACAACCCAGCTAACATCACACAACATACCTGGATGGTGACCGAATGACGACCCGTGAAGGGACGGTGACTCGTTAACACCATAGCCAGCCCGTTTATATATGCTGCTACAGCCCACTGATAGGAGGAAACTCAACAAGTGGACTAACCAACCACATGCAGGCAGGAAGAATTTCATTGGCCCTGCCACATATATGAATACACTCGTTATACTATAGCACCTTTGTATCTCAGGTATCTCATACAACTCGTACAAAAGTAAAGAGTGGTCATTGTACTTTAGATGAATGCTGGAGCCTGGATGCCCAAAGTATATGGAATATTTCAGTATTTGACCATTGTCATCATCATTACATCTATTCTCTCTGTCTACTCCTCGGGTACGTTATTGCGAATTGGTGGATTATGAATTCATCATATGAATTCGTATGATCTCGTTCAAGCCGCCTTTCCACTGCACACGACAAACGACAGCCGTCGGACCGGAAGTCATTCATTTCCATTGGACACAGTAGTACCATAGACAGTAAAAGAAATGGACACAGCGAAATGGATTCAACGGAGAAAAGTGAAGTCAATAGACCAATTTTCAGTTGGTAAACATGGTGACGTTTTTTTGTGGGCGGAGCTTAGGTGGTGGCAGAACGATCCCTCTGGCCACTTTACTAACGTTAGTTTGCAAGTTTTGTTAGCTTGTTTTTTAATAATGACTGGAGAAAATCCGATTTTATCTTAATGTGCAAGGTCACTCACTGTCCAGGACGTGATTGTTATTTGCAAAAGTTAATTTTAACAGACACGCTCAGTCAATGGATGGACGATCTGACAGGATTAATGTTAACGCTACCTCCAGTAGAGTGGCCTGACTTCTACACCTACCTGATAGAGAAACTGAGCGTAAAGAGAAACTGAGGGCATATAAATCTTTAGATGCCTATAACTGTACTAAATGGTCACGTTACATACAAGACTTGTGTGGTAGCCTACGATCTGCAGTTCTGCCTAGCCAGCGCCACGGCCAGACACAAAGACGACAATGTAAAGAGTGACATTACGGTGCAATTTTAACGATGTGAATATTTTCTAGAAATAAAAATACATTTTTTAACTATGTATTTGATTACCCTTTCTTACCAGATTCTTCAAAAAGTAACTGTTATAGTCACAATCAATCAAAACAATGTATAAAATCATAGATGTTTCACAAATAATCACAATCATTTAGAAAACATTATGCGATAAAATTTCAAATTGGAGCCTGTACTCCGTCGATTCTTGCACCCAATAACACAACAAGATGACATTTAATAACAATAATAATAATTTAAGCTCCTTATTATGTAGTCGAATCTGTGCTGGTTTGTATTGGCTGCCTCCAGTTTTCCGTTCGTTTTGCCACCAGCTAACGCTGTGACGTAGGCTCGAAATTGGTCTATTAGAAGCACTCACTTCCTGATGGCTGACCGTACTGCGCAGACTCAAACTGAGCTTGATGACGTAGATGTGACGTGAGCAACCTGTCTGTCTTCTAGTAGCTGTGCCAAGAGAAATCTGAATCATTCCCTTCCGAAACTTGCAGAGACGGAGAGTGTGAGTAGGAGGTGTCCATGAGCTAGGAGAAACTTTTGCTAAGTATTCTGATTAATTATTTTGTCATTTTGCCTCCACGTCCCCCCCGATTGCCCGCAAGCTTCTCCTCCTGTCCATACGGTAATTTCTCTACTGTGCGACAGAGAGTCGTGTGGTTATGACGCAATCGTTAGCCTATTTTTACAAAAACTGCTTCTACGGGGCCATAACGTAAGATACAAGGTAATGGAGCCTTTTATACATTTTCGTGTTTCTTTAGAAATAAATAATGGACAAATGGAGTCTTTAAACGCCTCAGATGTAAAGTTATTCGCTGTCAAAGTGATGCCAAAATGAATGGGAGTCAATGGAATGCTAACAGCAGGTGATGGTCTGCTAATCAATGGTGGCCCCCGGGGAAGCTTCAGTTTTTTCTGAAAGATTACCCCCTTGAGTAGTACGGGAGCTGCATGGAGTTCCGATCATATGCGTGTGCGGTAGATGCGTTGAAATATCTCTGCGGCTAGACCGTATGCGACCGGTCGACCGGATGTGATGTATTCTAATCAAAACTATGAGCGTGAAGATAGAATTACCAATTTTTTAACACTTTAACGTCATTATGTAAACGCTATTTATGTAAAATCTCATTATTAATAATCATGTCAGAAAAAAAAATATTTTATAATGATTAAATCAATATTTATATTGATTAGCTCTATAAAATCTACTATGTTTTTATTTTAGATGTATTGAGGGTCATTTGTTTTGTGTGGATATATTCATGCATGCATTACATTCATTAAAATCATTCATTTTACCATTGTGAATAGCCACGGTTGCTTCACGACCAATTTCAAAGTTCCGTGCGACTGACACTAGGGGGTGAAATGCGACAATCGTATGCGAATGTCGTGTGCAGTGGAAAGATGGCTATACGTTTTCGTACGAATTCGTATAAATTCGTATGATCTCATTTCATACCTTTTCTATCTCCCTCAGGAATTTCCCACGCTGGTTATCAGCTGTGTTGACATTCCGCCTGGTGTTAACACCAACACGGCAGCTGAGTTAGTGGCCCAGAATGTTCATGCTATGTTGAATAAATATCCTGAGGCTCCGGTGTTTATTATACAAGCTGCAAGTTGGACAGTGTCCTCCCATCCTTTAAGCAGTATGTTGATTCCACAAGAAAAGATAATGTGTTGGATTTGTGTTACGGGGACGTAAACAATGCTTATAGCCTACTGCTCGTGTCCAGGGGCCTGTACCATGAAGCCGGATTAGGTGGCTAGCCAGCTATGTTTCAGCTTAGTTTCCGCCAACCCTGGGTTTTAGGTACTATGAAAGTAGCTCGGCTTTAATCGGTGTTCGTTGCCATGGTATCTTACGCTGCACGGCTAACCTGCTCCGGGGCAGGTTATGTTCTGGATTCAAGATCTCAGACCGAAGTTTGACCAATCAGCTGAGAGCAAAGAAACATATAGGCCTAGGTGACGTAACTTATTCCAAGTGTCTGTTACAATGACTTCACCTTTTCTTCCAAATCCGGTGGACATCTCAGCGCAAATTGTTTGACGAGCACTTCGTAGAGAAAGAGTTTTTAGCCAGACAAAATCCCCTTGCCTTAACTGATAGTTACTTGTATGAAAGATACAGATTTTCCGCGGAAGGAATGTCTTATCTTTGCGAACTTCTTGAGCCGCACATAAAGAATTTAACACGTCGAATTCATGCACTTACTGTACCGCAAATATTGCGTTGCATTTTTTTTTTTTTGCAAGTGGTACATTCTTGCACGGTGGCTGACGCACAGAATCTAGGGGAAAACATATGTTTGTCGAACCATTCGCAAGGTGGTCCTCGCTCTGAAGGAGTACATGAAAAGTTTAATTAATAATGTTCCCCGGACATTTATCGACCATGTCCATAAAAGAGGGCTTTTATAAAATTGCCGGTAAGATATATTGATAGGGTGACATCACATGAACACTTTTTTTTTTCTCAAAAAGCAAATTTCACAAATGTACATGTTAAGAATTATTTTGAATCTTTTTTATTATTATTCTGATAATCTTATGATAGGATTCCCAAGTCATTGCAACATGTATGCAGTCTATTACTCCAATCTCCACTGCTCTAGGGAACATGAGGCAGATTATGTTAATAGGAAGTCCTATCACAGCCATAATGTTCAGGTAGAGATGATGTGAATATGTGAGATGATTATTTTCTGTGAGATGAATCTTTAAATTAATAGTAACTTTAACAGATATAACAATGATCTACTAAACATTTCATCTGCAGACGACTTGTGGTCATATGATCAAGTTTGGATGCCAAATGGCCTGGCTCCAGTGCTTGTCTTACAAATTTTCCATGAGTCTGTGTTGTGTCAGCACTTTGAGGAAATCAAGTTAAATTTGGTACAGTACAAAACACTGTTAATTTGAACTGAGCTAGAAAAACCTACATAATAACCCCATCATGACCCTCAGACAGGGCCACAGCACTGCTTCAATGTGGCCCTCAGTAAAACCAGAGTGAAGATAGAGATGACCTTTGGCATCCTAAAGGCACATTTCAACTGTGTTCAGCGCTTCAGAGTCATCAGAGCGGGCATCACAGATAGTGGCTGCATGGGCCACACCAGTAGAAAGGAGCGAGAAACACCACAAAACCAGCTTCTCCCCGATGAAACTGACCCGATCACACTTGACCACCCAGCTGGTGCAGATGTAGATGCAATCACCATACAATATTACACTTAATAAAAGCACATTGAAACTGCAGATAGGTCTCAAACTGTTTTATTGGTTTTGTGGGATGGGAGGGAGAAAGAGAGCAAGAGAAAGTTGCATTAATAAATATTCATACTAAAGTGTTACTTGGTTAAATAAGTTTATATATATATATATATATATATATATATATATATATATATATATATATATATATATATATATATACACACACTGAGATCAGTTTTATCCAGTTGTTTGATTTTGTTTGGAGCCTCCTCAGCTCACAGTCAGCTCCTTTAGTGTGCAGTCTAGTTCAAGTCTCCTTTAGTGTGCAGTCTAGACTCCTTTTGTACAGGGCCCTGACTGAGTCTGTTTCCACCTGAATAATTCCACCACAAACATGATCATTACAAGTTTTCTGGAGGCTCATCAAAATCACAAAAAGTTCCTTGACTTCCTACAAACACAGGACTGACTGTAATTTATGTCAAGGGTTTTAAATCCTTACACATTTCTTCTGAAGGCCATTGAGGTAGAGGCCTCAGTTTCTGGGTCAGGTTGTGAAAAATCCTACAAAAGAGATGTGTAAGGGCCAGTCCCTTTTTTATGCCACACATTCAAATGTTTGCCATAATAAAAAGCCCAGTGCATTCACATCAGCAACTGTCTGAGAACACACAGACAGAGTGTCTTCATTTCCTCCACCCTAATAAATAAAAATAGGCCAATGTAAAGCATAACTGTTGTAAAGCAGGTTAGTTTGGTGTTCTGTCTGCTGCATACTGACCTCTGTGTGGGAGACTGTGTATGTGTGCTGGCTTCAACAGAGACATTGTATTTCCCTCTACTGCAGAACATAGTCAGCTATATTTAAAACTTAAAAAAGTAGTAATGTATTGCACACGTACCCAGTGTTACTTGCTTAGAGGAGCCAGCACCAGGGTCAGACTGTACAGCACCTGTAATCCCATCCATAATCGTCCATCCCTTATTGCCTACTCAGAGCAAACTCCTCCGCCACAGTGTATTCTGGTTTTCTGAATTTAATTCTTTATTTCTGTTTGCTGCAAACAAGTGTTTGTGATAAAATGTTCACAAATGTAATAAAAGGTTGTGGTAAATACTCACCACTTTGAATTATATTTTTATATTTTGTCTTTATCTGCTGCCAAGAACATTTGGAGTTGGGGTTGCATCTAAAAATCTAAAAATCAATGAATATTAATCTTTCTTAGTACGTACATGCACATTTTTTATATATTATAAAAATAGGCTATAGGCTATATTACACATAGGCTACACATACATATATACATACATAAATGTAGAACGTATTTGTTTAACTTACGCATTAACAATCAGCAATCTTTCTCCAACAGTCTTGTCTTGCTTTGGCAGCAGAGAACGTATTGTTTCAAGCTTGAAATACATATTTAAATTCATCGTAATTCTGAATGAATATCTCTTGCTCCTCCGCGGAAAAATATATCGCTCTCGCTCTACCCGCGATTGGTTGTTCAGTGTCGACGTCACTCTTTTATGTGCACGCGCGCGTGGAGTAATCATAGCTTAAGGATCAAAGCCTGAGTTGACAGAGAAAGTTGATGAGCTGCATCATGGTACCAATAAAGCCTGATTGCATCGGTTTGGTTTTGTCAACTCAAAACTAATCCTGTAACTCCGAGTTTGTTCAGCTACCTTCATGGTACAGGCCCCAGCCCCCACTAGGCTCCGCGGATCACAACATCGTCTTTTTGTTTCCGCAATATAGACAAATGCTGAAGAGAGAAAAGCCAGCTACCTACAGCGTCACCCAGTGGACAGAGGACGCAACTGCACAACTCCAGGGGTCATTTGCACGTACAGACTGGAGTATTTTTGATGGCGACCTGGATATAAAAACGGAGACAATAACTGATTATATCAAGTTTTGCATGGCAGCCCCTCCGACATCACAAAGTATTTCAAATACTCGGATGACACAGCCATACTCGCCCTCCTCACCGACACTGAATCAGTTACAGCATATCACCAATCTGTTGCCCATTTCACTCATTGGTGTAGGCTACAGACAGTCATCTCCTCCTTAACATTACTAAAACAAAGGAACTTATCCTGGACACACGGCAAAAACTCTCCACCATCACAGACATTCATAGGCGCTGCCAACAGAGACTATTTGTCATACGTAAACTCAGGACTTTCTCAGTCAATCCACACCTTCTTCTTTTGTATCATAGTATCATTGAACCCATCCTCTTGTATTGTGCCACCTTCTCTAACTAATAGAAACAAGCTCCTTAAAATCACTAACACTTCTTCAAAAAGAATTGGTTTTCCCCACCCAACTTGCCGGCTCTCATTGACGCTGCTATCATTTGTAGAGCAAACACCATTGTGCAAAACCCCAGCCACCCTCCAGCCAAAACTCATATTTTACCCTTCTTCCCTCAGGCCGCAGATACAGACATCTACCCCATAAAAAATCACGCTAGGGAAAAGTTGCCTAAAGAAAAAAATGCCTAACTTATAATGTTTTTGTTTTTTTGTGCAATATGTCTATTTATGTAAACAAAATTTTGTGTGGTATGTGCATGTTATGTGTGTTGAATGTTGCTCCTGTGAAAACAAATTTCCTCTAACGAGGACAATAAATAATTAATATGAATATGAATACGATCTGCTTATGCGCCACTAATGGATTTGCATTCATTTTGTTCTAAAAATGTTACATAATATCTTTGTCTCTTACATAAGATCTCCTGCACTGGCACTGCCTTCTCTCTTACCTGACTTTTACCTGTATTTTATTGTTAGGCCTACCTCTTAAGGTTTTTCTGGTTTGCATGGTCCCATTAATCCCAGAGATATCAAGACTTCCACCATCTGGTTCTGGAAGCATCTTTCACCTTTGACATTCATTCAAAAGTATCTGTTTATTCTGATGATATTTTATCAGAACAAATAAATATCTGATATTTTCTGATGATATTATTCAGATTTTTGCAAGAAACATAGGAATCGCAAATGTTTCATTATTTTATACAGATATTTTGAATTTAAAATGGATCTTTTAATCACAGTTGCACAAATTCGAAATCGCATCGAAAAATGACGTTTTCTCATAAGATCTACCGAGTTGGATATTGACTGCTTTGATGGCCAAAAACGAATGACCAATTAGGCAATGTGTTAAAAATGAGAAGCATCAAAAGATGAACATTAAAGAGTTCAAGTAAAAAACATTTAAACAGTCAAGTAGGATATAAATCAGCTGACATCATTCATCTGATCATTCCCGAGATTACAAAACCGTGCTTTTTCCCGTCATCACGAGAGAGTTGGAGAACGTGACCAAAGTGATGCTGGAAGATAGGAACGCGACTAGATAAATCAAGTGGCCTATTGACTGCTATTTAAAGATAAATGATAATGCGATCACATGCGTTTGATCGGAATGTAGCCGAGTGGATGAAACGCATGAAAGTGACACACCCACTACAGGTGAGCTGAGAAGAGTATTAAAGGAGGGGAAGAAGACATTCATTTTCAGCATACCGACAGGTGAATCAAGAAGAAGATGTAAGACCATAACTACCTATTCTCGATTTATTTCGTTTCTCATATCAAATTCAATTAACTTAAGGTTAAATTCTGTTAGCAGCATTGATTGCCATTGTAATGATTTCTTGTTTGATTTAGATGATTGTCTTGCTGGTAACTTTCCTTGCTGCTCTTCTGTGTCCCTCCGTCCACAGCGCGGGCTCTTCAGTGGGTGAGTAACTCAGTTCAACTTAATTTACTCCTAAAAAGGACTACTATTAAAATAGGTACTAAAGGCGCTTGCAACTTTTTTGGATGGAAATTCTGCTGTTTCATTGGTTATATTTATTAATGCTTTCCTTTAAACCTAAACAGAATGGTGCTATCACAAGCCAACATGCAGTAAGTGTGATTTATTTAAATATTCCACTGTATAAAAGTTAATATAAATCTTATTATAAAATGTTATATATTTAAAACTTGTTCTGAAGTAGATTTTTTTATTTATTTTTTTTTATCCCTAATTTGTAATAGATTTTACCACCTGGTCCCAAATTGCTCCACAATCCTGCAATGGATCCAGGCAATCTCCCATTAATATCGTGACTACAAGTGTTCAGGGAAATCCTAACCTGACCTCATTTAACTTCACTGGTTTTGATGACAACTCCACCTTCCTGTCAATCACTAACTCAGGCGACTCTGGTAAGGAGCACGGAGCACGGAGCACTGGGATTAAAAAAATTAATTAATTAATTTAAAAAAATCTAGGATTTGTTCGTCTTTACAAAATATAGTTGCTAAATTTATTTAGCAGATTTATTCAAATGGGCTTCCGAATGAGGAATAGGAGGCTACTACCTACTAACAAAAGCGATCAATCCTTAAGAGACGGTAACATGAGAGGGTTCACATTAAAAAGCTCCAGAAAAGTATACAAAACTGAGAACTAGGTGATAAACTGATAGATAACAGAAGGATAAAAGTTATTTGATTCCTCTTTTTGTTCATTCCATGAGACTCACTGACTACATAGAGGCAAATTAAAGTAGTAATTTTATGCCCTTTTACGAAGTCTTGATTTTGTTTTTAGGGTGTAGGCTACTAGAATATGTTTTCATGCTTGATTGTTAAAAAAAAAACAAAAAAACAAAAAAAACTAAACATTATTTTTCACATATTTTATATTATTACAGCTCCTCTCTCCCCTGGATGAACGCGTCGTTTTCGATGAAGCCCCTCCTTCCAAAATACGACATGGTTGTCGTACGATTGGTTATAGCTTCGAACTTTGAGCGTCGTAACTTTGCAGATGTTTTATATGCTCAAACAGCAACATTACACACTAACTAAAGTTAAAAAATGTAAATCATAATCAAGGACCCCTTTAAAGTTGTAAAAGAGGTATTCACCTTATTGTTCAACGCAGGTGTTTTCTGTGAATGTGCAAGACTTTCGATTTATTAGCTGCTATAAGGAAATATATATAGCCTAATAAGGAAATAAATATATATAATACACTATCTAATACCAGTATGCAATATCAAGCAGCATAACGATTTGTACAGCTAAAAATAGCCAGAAGCTAATGATACCGGAAGCCTTAGACACATTAAAATTACAATTACAAATGGCCGCATCTGTTCTTAATTGAAAAATAAAGCGCAGATAAAGCATCAGTGATGCACAACGTCACTGTATTCCATGTCCTGGACCTTGTATCTAATATGTCCATTGTCTTCACAGTGGTGGTCAACCTGGATGATGAAAAAATGACAGTGCAAGGAGGTGATCTTCCAGGTCTATACAACACTAAACAATTCCATCTCCACTGGGGTAACGGCAGCTCCTCACCTGGCTCCGAACACACTGTGGATGGCAAACAATACTCAATGGAGGTATGAATGAATTCATTTCCCCTGCAAATGCATTGCATTATTCCACATAGCATTATCTCAAATGCATTATCTTTATACATCTGATTCTGTTTCTCAGCTGCACATTGTGAATGTCCATTCAAAATACAACAGGAGTGTGGCAGCTGCTCTTGCTGCTAATGACAGCACAGGATTGGCTGTTCTTGGTTTCTTTATTGAGGTGAGCAAGACCACGTTATATCCAGAGTCAAGCGCAAACCTTAAAGTATATTCATGGCTTAGTCGTGTGCTCATGTGTATGTATTTTTCTTTAACCAACAGGGAACCAATGAACAAAACAAAACAAAAAGTTGGGATATCCTAACATCTTTTTTGACACAGATCTCTTTTTCAGGTAAAGAAATAGTTTGTTGTTGATAGTTTACCCAGAAATGAACATTTTGTCACTCCTCACCTTCATGTCGTTCCCCATTGAAAGAATGTTTCAACTGTTTTTGTCCATATATTGAGTGTCAGTGTGGTCCAAAACAACAATGGCATTCAGGCACAGATCATAGAGAAATACCTTCTTTTGTTTTCCACAGAAAAAAGAAAGTCATAAAGGTTTTTGAACAACAATGTTGACAGATTTTTAATTTTTGAGTAGTGAGCCAGATCAGCGTCAGACTTCACTCAATTCTGTGAAAGCGATGTTTGCCATGTGGTCTTCGTACTTTGGTTAACGATATGTATTGCAAATATTATCTCAGTTTGATAGTCTTCACTGATTCAGCGTTAGTAATTGAGTCTCGTGTTAAGTGCAACATCAGACATTATCAGAGCCTAAATTCGTGTAGTATTTGTCCTTGATTAGCCAAAGTTATGAACGTGGTGTGTTTGTGGTCTTGCCACTTGATCATGTTTGTTTTGTTAATTACCTAATTCTGAATTTACTACTGGTTTCCTACTATACGTTGCCGGTTTGTGCCACTTTCTAATTCTGTCGATTGGTGTTCTTACAGCAATTTGCAAACATCTACAGTTATAGCTTCATTGTTAGTTAGGTTAAGAGTGATCTCAAAAAAGACGCTTTTTGTATTTTTGGTTTTAGTTAGCGTAGTTAATGTAAAGCGTCGAATACACTGAAGATTTCGGTTTTGTTTCTACAATTTCTAGCTAATTTTGTGGTTTTTGTGTTATCAGTTACGGGAAGGTTTTTTTTTTATCTCTTCAATTTGGTGACACTTGTTTTTTTATGTTTGTATTCTATTGTATTTATATTGTTTTGTAACTTGTTCACACACTGCATTTTTTTCTGATAAATTGTACTCAGTTCTGTAAGTTCTTTTTTTTATCGATTGTTTCTGTTTATTGCACATGCTGCAGCAATTATATCTCACTTAAATGTTATGCAATCATACCTCTAACATCAAGCACGTAACAGAATCTTTTTATCAGTATGAAGAGTCTTGCAATTCACACCATTAAAAACGTGGTATATTTTGTTAATTTCTCTTAACCGATATGATTTAACAACAAATTAGCACAAAACTGAAGACGGCCAAGTAGTTTCCTTACACCCTCTTGACGTTTTTGTGTATTTAGGTAATTCAACCACAGACATCATGAATCAAGTCACAATGGACAGTCTGCTTGAAGGGGTGAACAGGACTAAATATTACCGGTACCAAGGCTCCCTAACCACACCCAACTGCAATGAAGCTGTGATCTGGACTGTGTTCAAAGATCCCATCAAAGTCAGCCAGGACTTTGTAAGTCAAGGCAACTCTATCGTAGAGTAATTCATAAAAATCATATACGTCTATTACTAGATGGCAACATTTTTCATATTCTGAGTTAAAACCTAAAAGTCACTCAGTTGAATTTATTCCTCCAAACAGATCAACCGATTCAGCACATCTACCTTTTTCAAAGCAAGCCCTTCAGTTCTGACGACCAACAACTTCAGAGGAGTTCAGCCCTTGAATGGCAGAGTTGTGACATCACAGGAGGTAAAATCCGCAGCACCTTCATCTGCGGCCACATCCACTATATTTATCATCACAGTTCTTCTCTTGTCAAGTTTGTGTTGGCTGTAAAAAATACATTTGTGTTTTTGTGCACGCAAATATGAGCTTGTTTCATTTAACTAATTTCTCTTGTACATTATGTGTCAGCTTTATTGATCATGTTTGATGTTTTCTTTAATATTCTAATTTTGTCACTTGCATCATCTTATTTTGATGATACTTGACTGTTCGTAATTCTACCCATTGTATTTTTAAACGCACAATTTGCTATCTGTCACAATAACATGAGGCCTAGAGTTAGAATAGGATAAAATCCAAAATACACTGCTAATGTTTTATATGAAACTTATAGTATCTGTAATTATATTCAACATTAGATGATTCTGTAGTATTTAAGAGGATTTATATTTTAAATGTCTAAAGCATGACAGCTATGACAGACCTCAGTTATTAAAATTAAATCAATAAATGTTTGCTGTTTAATAACGAAATGTCTCCCAGTCAAAATGCTTGTGTGTGTGTGCGCGCGTGTATACTACCATTTAAAGGGATAGTCCACCCAAACATGAAAATTCTGTCATAATTTACTCACCTTCAAGACTTTCATTCATCTTCGGAACACAAATGAAGATCTATTTGATGAAATCTGAGAGATTTCTGTCCCTCCATTGACAGCCTATGAAACAACATTTTGATGCCTCAAAAAGTTCATAATGAGATTGTAAAACTAATCCATATGAATTGAGAGGTTTAGTCCAAATTTTCAGAATTTTCACTTTATATTACCAGATTTAATTTAGGTTTATTTACATAAACACATTTAACATTAAGTATTTTTTTGAAACAAAACTTTTTGTTCACATATTTTTATTTTTATTCTGTTGAGATTGAAAATTGACAGGCCTGTATATATATATATTTATTTATTTTTTATTATTAAAAATGCAGTATATATTTGGTGGTATGATTTGGGCAATATGAGCAGAAATAAGACACTGTTAAGTCTACAGTATGTGAGTTCAGTGTAGTTATTATCATTAACAAGCACCAGCCTCTCCATTGTACCAGGGATATAATGCCTACATCATGTGGGCTATGTATTCCTTTTTATATGTATGCTTTATCAGTTTTAGAAAACTTTTTTATATTACTAAAACAAAGGAACTTATCCTGGACACACAGCAAAAACTCTCCACCATCACAGACATTCATAGGCGCTGCCAACAGAGACTATTTGTCATACGTAAACTCAGGACTTTCTCAGTCAATCCACACCTTCTTCTTCTTTTGTACCATAGTATAATTGAACCCATCCTCTTGTATTGTGCCACCTGCTATTTCACTTTCTCTCACTAATAGAAACAAGCTCCTTAAAATCACTAACACTTCTTCAAAAATAATTGGTCTAAGTATAATCATATAAAGTGAAGTAATAATCTGATAACATTTAGTGAGAAGAAGATAGTAACACCAATAAGTTTTTGAAATAATTATGGTTAAGTTTTAAGTTTAAAGATGAGCCAAAAAGGAAAGGGAGGAAGACACCTGTGAATGAGATAATTGGTTATGAACTGTATAAAACAGGGAGCTATGAGTAAGATAATCTCTTGTCTAATTGCTAGTTGGTCAAACTAGTTCTTAAGACATAGTCTTAACATAGTAGCTACGTTAATGCAACTGGCCCCAGCGGGCTCCACGCCTGAAAAATATTAATTGACATTAATTACTTTTGGAAGGCTATTCAGCTATTCAGCTTTTGAGTGCTTGAGACACTTTTGTCTGTTTTTTGGTCAGGCGACAGTATTTTCATTCATACTAACCATATTCACACTACAGAACATACTTTTTTAACGGTCGCAAAGTAAGTTCAAATTCAAATGTAGTACCTGCTCAGACAGTACGCGACTTCGGACGCAGTGAAAGATTTGGTGACCCATTCACTTGCCTTGCTACTGAATGAATCAGCTGTTCAGAAAATCAGAAAAACATTCTATTGAATAAATGACTACTGGCAGTTTAAAAAAAAAAAAAGCTACTGGCAGTTTTAGATTTTTATATTTCATATTAGATCAGTGGTAGGCCTAGTAGGCTATTTTTTTTATTTTTTTTATTTCTTTTGTTATTGTTTTTGGGCTGGTTTGAGGTCAGTTTGGTGGTTTTCATAATTTTATAGGCTAACTGACATGTACTCCATCCAATCAGTCATCATGACGTTGAAAGCCAGCAATTTTAGCCAATCAAGAGCGATAGCAGGCAGAAGTGAAGATTAATAAGTGACAGGTATTTAGTGCGATAAGGGATCCGATTTTGAACTCCAAACCCAACTCTCAAAATGTGGATTACACCTGTGGTGGGAGATGACTTGAAGGCTCTTGGTAGCTAAATATAACTGTATCTCTGAGAGCACAGTTGAATGACTTAATAGACGTTATTCACAGCAGTGCCATCTTTGATTTTTAACGGGAATGAAAGTGAGGCTGTGAGAACTGCCCCCAGGAAAGGGAGACCGAGAGGCTGGGAGACCAAGAGCTCTTGACTAAATTGATTCAGAGTCTCATGCATTCCAATAGCACGGATCTGTGAGTATTTAACTCTGCCTTCGACTAGGCTAAAATGAGCCAGTAGTCGAGGTAATTCAGGATGCGCATTCCCTTCTGTCTCAGAAGGGAGAGGACTGCATCCATGCACTTTGTGAATGTGCCAAAGACAGTCCGAATGGAAGGACAGTATACTGGTAAGCCACCCCCTCGGACGCGAATCTCAAAAACGGTCTGTGATGGGGGGCTATTTGGATTTGAAATTATGCATCTTTCAGATCCACTGAGAAAACCAATCCCCTGGTCGTATCTGTGAGAGGACTTGTTTCAGTGTTAACATCTTGAACGGCCGTCTTATAAGGGGCCGGTTCAGTCTGAGGTCTAGATTGGGCCTGAGGCCACCATCCTTTTTGGGGATGAGGAAATAGCAGCTGTAGAAGCCCGACTCGCTGTGGGGCGGTGGAACTGTTTCTACAGCTCCTTTTGCCGCCAAACTCATTACTTTGGCGCGGAGGACGTGTGCCACGTTGCGTGGGGGGGGGGGGGGGGGGTCTGTGAGCGAATTGATGCGAGGAACCTAGTTTTATTATGTTCAGAACCCAGTTCGACACTCCTGGGATGGCTTCCCAAGCCTTGGCATGGGTGGTTAGGTTAGGTTTTTTTTTTTAGTTTGGGGCACAGGCCGCTGCAGTGGGGCAGGGGACTGAGGCCCATAGTATTGGGAAGAAGAAAAGTAATATTTTTTTTGTTTTTTTATTGTGTTCGTTATAACAGTGGTTAATTACATGGGTGTGTGAACTTGAAAGGGCTCAGTGTTTGCAATGAAAACATCATCTCCAACACCTGGAACTAAACAGGGTGTTAGGAGGTAAACACAAGACATTCTCTTCCTCTCTTCCTTCTTAGAGGTTCAGGGTGGCTTCTGAGGCTCAGGATCCAGCATTATATTAGGCCAGAGACCCTGGCATTTAGGAGGGAAGGGCATGGAGGGGTGGAGGTGCTGACGAGGCTCAGGTGCTGGATTGGGCTGAGCGTTTACAGGCACTGGTTTCGCTGACTACTGAGTCTGCGTGGTTCTCTGGCGACTTAAAGCAGCTGCAGAGCTGGAGCGCTTTGGCAGAAAGTGGCGCATTGCCTGCAAAGACTTATGTGCAGCAGTGAAGCGCTCAGCAAAGCTTTCTACCGCAGGGCCAAAGAGTCGAGGAAGGCAGCCTTGTCTGCATCCTTGATCTCCGTTAAGTTGAGCCACAGATGGTTCTCCAATACCACTAGGCCAGGTCTGTAGCGCTGCGCAAGTCCCTGAATGCGACTGGGTCTGGTCCAGACTCGTCCATAGACCGAAGGATTTTGGCCTGAAACACCTGGAGGACTACTATGGTGTGAAGGGCAGAGCCTGGCTCGGCCAGTGAGGGTTGAAGTGGTCCTGCAGGGCTTAGATGGGTGAGCGATTTTAGCCTTCCATCCGATTGCAGTGGGCGGACAGGTGTGCAACCACAGCTTCGTCGAGAGGAGGCAGCTTCTCGTACCCTTCTTCCACAGCGCTGTTGATAGTAGTGAGGGCGGTGGAGGTAGTAGTGCGTAGGCGGGCCGAGTAGGGGGTGCGCCACGACTTGGTGAGTGCATCGTGAACTTCAGGGAAGAACAGAGCTGCTTGCTGGCGAGGGGCCTGCTGGCGCCCTGGCAGGAACCATTCATCTAGGTGGTTGAGTGTGGGCCTCGGTCTCAGGTGGTGTCACATGGCTCATAATTTCAGAAAAAGTCAGTGTGTGTGGAATATTTTTATAATTTAAAGAACCTTTTGTGCAATTGAAAGGTTCCATGGATGTTCTTTGTGTAAAAAGTGACAGGCCTTTATAAGCTGTAAAAATGTAATGTAAAAAATATGATGAAAGTATAAAAAGTATAAAAAGATTTTAGTTTGTTCCATTTTCTACTTCAGTAATTAAATTAAAATCAATTAAATTTCAAATCAATGTAATCTTAATAGGTTGAATTTTACTGTGTTGAGTTGAATAGCCTATATAATTCATGTCCAGATGTAGCCTGTAGGCTATAAGTTAATAGCAAGATGTCATTTAGCAGATGCTTTATGGTTAACAGTCACCCTGGATCAACCTTTTGTGTACATTTATCATTGCTAAGTTAAGTGCCACTACGCAAAACTAGCAGAGTAGCATTCACTGCTTTGTCAAGCTGTTAAATTAACCACTATTAAAATTAGAGGTGTAACGCAACGAGTATTCGTATTGAACCGTTCGGTACGAGGCTTTCGGTTCGGTTTTCGGTACGCATTTTCAAACCGAACGGTTCGTTGGACCATTTTTCCTGCCGACCAAAATTTCGTTGTTATTTCAGATGTAGGCGCGTTGCACGTGGCAAGCGCGCTCATAATGTAAGAGACGCAGGTGTTACGGATCAACTGGGGATCATGTTAACTGGGGACGCGCGCGTGCACGCAGATAGTTTTACCTGGATTTCCAGCAGATGTTGAACGGTGACAGATTCGTCACAGCGAATCTTTCACTGAGCAGATTTAAAAGCTCTTCACGTTATTGGTAAATGTTTATATCATATTAAGACACTGTTGTTTACTCTGTCGCTGCTCCGCTGAATGTTTCAGACGCCTTTCAGAAATTTTAATGTGTTTTAATTTCACGACACAAACCACGCCCACATTATTTTGTTACATTCGTTTCAATGAAATTGAATATCTGATGACAACTGTAAGTAGATTAAATAAATAATCACTAAAAAAAACACTAGTATATGGGGCACAGAGTAAGTAAAAGTAAATCGCTAGTTAATACCACTAACAAGGCTCAAAATAGCCTCACACTAACACGGTAGCATAATGAGGGTCCCTACATGCAAACCGAAGCATTGAGAACTTTGTAAGTGTACAGACAGTTTAATAAGAAGATACTTTATAAAGACAGTACATTACGCGTATACAGGCAGGCGTCATCTTGGAAAACAGTCTCGACTAGTCGAGCCACGAACACCGTGATGACGCCTGCCTGTAAACGCGTAATGTACTGTCTTTATAAAGTCTCTTCTTATTAAACTGTCTGTACACTTACAAAGTTCTCAATGCTTCGGTTTGCATGTAGGGACCCTCATTATGCTACCGTGTTAGTGTGAGGCTATTTTGAGCCTTGTTAGTGGTATTAACTAGCGATTTACTTTTACTTGCTCTCTGTGCCCCATATACTAGCGTTATAAGCTAATCTGTTTTTAGAGATAAAACTCTTTACATTCGATTATCATGAAAACGCATCCCAGGGAACGATCGACTCGGTAACAATGTTTTAATTACCCCTAGGTTCATTTTTCACCAGAATTGTACTTTAATTTAAATTGAGCAGCAATACTGCTGTGGTAAAAGGGATGTCAAGCATTTATTTATTTATTAATTTATTTTAATGTTACTGAGAAATGAGTTAAAGCATAAAGCATACAGTAGGCTACACTCCATAAATGTTCCTAAAGAGTGTTGAAAATCTGATTAGATTTTATGTGAGAAGCCATAGCTTATGGATCCAGTGAATTACCCACAGCATTATTCAGGGGAATGTTCAACAAACATATTCATTAGCTAACAGGTATGAAAGCAACAATAACAAAAGGAAGAAAAAAAAGAAAAAAATAGGCACATTTACACATTTGGCAGATGCTTTTATCCAAAGCCACAACATTGCATTTCAAGGTACACATTTACATTTGTATCAGTTCTTACTTCCCCTGGGAATCAAACCCATGACCTTGGCATTGCAAGCACCAACACTCTACTGTTTGAGCTACAGGAAAGCTCGACACAATGTACAATTCAATATTACTATATTTACTATATAGAATTGTTCTGAAAGAAGAAGAGTCAAAATTAGTTTTTATTTCTTTATTTTTTATTTTATAAAACTGTTGAAAATGTTACAAGTTCATGAGATAATTACATGCTTCATGACCCTATAAGCATAGCTGCTTTATGTCCAGGGAAAAGGATACAGAGGTGTCAGAGCTGGTTGTACAGAAAATAGATCTTAATATAATCAGCAGAGTAAAATAAACTGATAAGTGTTTTTATATAAAAAATAATAGATCCATTATAAAATTAGCCTATATGCAGATCAATAAATGCAACTTGTTGAAAAAAATGTAAATGACTTTGCAATTTATGTTTCTTTTAGGTAGCCTAGCTAGGCCTACTTTAATTTAATCTACATCTGTAGTATGAGTATGTTGAGTATGACACTAAAGTATGTTAAACTTCTTTGAAATTGCACGAATCTGTAGCCGTCTAACATCTGCTGGAAATCCAGGTAAAACTATCTGCGTGCACGCGCGTTCCCCCAGCTAACATGATCCCCAGTTGATCCGTAACACCGGCGCGACCACAACATTGCCCAACATCAAATGGCAAACGTAATGCAAGTGGAACGAAACTGCTCGTTATTGTGTGGTTGGACCTTTATCAGTTTGGACCAGTGCAGCGCGAGCGATCGTGATCAAGCGACGCTGTTACTACACAGCGCTAATAAGAGATCCAGTAAAGAAAGCATTTGAATTCGCCACTGAAGTAATAACATCGCTGCGAGATCTAGTGAGAAACATTCACATTTCTCCGTTATTAACGGATCAAACAGCGCGTGGAAACCAGGAAGAAACATTGCGCCATGAATGAACTATCCGGTGTCCACAGATCTGCAACATTCACCATGGATTTACTGTAGTAACACTAACTGCAACCATGGAAGTTTGGCAGGAATAGTAGGCTAGGCATAATGCCTTCAAGTAACATTACGTCGGTTTTATTTTGACATTATGAATACAATTGCTGCCCTCAAATGTTAATCTGAACTAAAATAAACCTTTGTTAACTACTACAATATTACATTTTTCCAATGAGATTTTTTGTTTTATATGCTCCTAAGAGTCAATTATAGCTCTAGAATTGCTCAAAGTAAAAAAAAAAATCATACTTTATGATGTTAGTTTTAATAATAAAATAATAATAATAATAATAATATTAAAAAAATCAAGGAAATTCCTCTGGCATTTCTTTCTTTTTGCTGTATCAAACACGTACCGAACCGTGACACATGTGTATCGTATCGAACCGAACCATGAATTTTGTGAACCATTACACCCCTAATTAAAATATATAGAGCCAGCCTCTCCATTAAGCTTAACAAGCAAGCCAGTCTGCGTTGGTGTAAAATAGCAAACAGCACCAAAATTAATAAAATGCCCGCAAAACTCAAGATATGAATGGTCCCTGCATGAGATTTTGTTTTTTATCTTTATAGGCTATCATATAGTTAAGCTATATCACACAAGCAAAAGTGCTATTTTCCCGATTACCAACTTCAAATGTAATAGTTATTCATTTTAATACAACAGTTCAATTAACAATAAGAGGATATTAAATAAAATATTTAAACATAACGTCACGTTTTTGCTCTATTTCACCAACAGTAGCCTAGCCTATACGAAAATAGTTCCTAAGCGAGCAGCGCAGTGGTGTTTCGTTCATGAATGAATGAATCAGCCGGTTTGAACGAATCACTGAATGAACGATTCTTTTACTCTCTTATTAAGACTTGCCGCCACCTAATGGAGCTATCTTTACATTTCAAACCATTCATATTTCTATATTAAATTATTTAAAACACTTTAAAAAACGTATTCATACAACTGTAATTGCAGTGTAAATACATCTAAATATGAATAGTTATAGCCTAATAAATAGTCATCTCAGTCAATAATGCACAACATTGGTTTATGGTCATTTACAAGTTCATATACCAAATCTGTTGAGTATTAACATCTCCATGGGTGTATGGGTTTGGTAAATACATAAATAAATATGTAAGTAATTTAAAGATGTTCTACAATAGTATCTAACTTTGCTTTGGTCTTCCAGTGTACACTGTCCCGGGGAAACTAAACATAAAGCCCACAAGTTCATGATCAAAATAATTAATGAGGCACCTTAAAGTAATGATGGAATTACAAGAGTTGGGGTAAAGTGAACCGTTTACCTTAGCTTTGTGATTGATTCTCATTCTAACCTTCCTTTGGGCAAAACATAACAGATAAAGTGTTACAAATTGCATTGCAAATTGCATTAATATAGCAACTTTATCTTGTAAGTTGGTGACTGACACCATACATCCAAGACTGTTCTACAATATCATTAATTTAAAGTAGCCTATGTGTTGTTGATTTTAGAGGTTTCAGATTTCTTTAAAAGAGAGTGTGCACAACATTTGTGGAGGACTCTTTCAGGTAAGATGTCAGACTTGGTGAGTATTCAGTATGTCTTGTTAGATTCCTTCTGAACCGTCTGTTGTTAGCAATGGTGGTCTGTGTCAGTGTGGGTCCACGCGAGACACACACCCCTCAGCGGCCCTGGGCGATAACTTCAGCACAGCCATGGTCAGTCACTGGGACAGCACACAGCACTCCTCCGAACAGCCCACAGACGCCTATGGAGAGCTGGAGTTTGCTGGGGCCGGCAAGAGACACAGCTATGTGAGTACCTCTCCATTGCTCCAGTGAGTTTAATTTCCTATAGAGAGAAATACAACATGGATAACATCAATATCAGGTTAAACTTTGATTAGTCACTGAACCCTTATCTAAACCTCTCATCATCGGCCGCGCATATCCGCCATGTTTTGTAGTTAAAAAAAAAAAAAAAACTTTTTACTCATGTTTGTAGTTCCTTCTCCAAAGCGCAATGGGTTGTTGCAATATTAGCCTCAAGAGTGTCCACGGATCCACAAAATCTACTGTGGTGAAGTAGACCATCCGGGGACTTCTGGCATAGGCTACACTTTTCAACATAGCCGTGCTTTGGGACACTTATTTTAATCTCACATACTGTTTAGGATTATTTATTGCTACTAATCTCTTTCTCATCAAACAATCAGACTTAATATGGCTTGCAGTGCTGGGTAGTAATTGATTACATGTAATCTAGATTAGGTAATCAGATTCCAAAAATTAAGTACTTGTAATTAAATTATATTGCATTTTAAAATACTTGAAATGTGATTCAATTACTTTTCTATTGATTATATGATTGATTACATGTTATTCTTACAATGGCAGTAACTGATTCATAATTCATTGATTCAACTTTTTTATTTTATACATTTTTCTTTCTGAATTGGTTCAAAGTCAGAGTTGGAAACATCTTGGGAAATATCTTTTTCTTTTACCACAAATTTTGTATGTATGCAAATCGTATACTATCCAAGGTACACATTACCGAAACACAATAATAATTAACTTAACAAGAACGCTTATATTGACCTGTTAAGATTTTGTTTACATCTACCACCATGTAAATATATTCTTTACTATTTTATTAAAAAGTTTTCACATGTGCTGTAAATCAATAACCATTGCAATTTTAACAGTATTTTGAATCCAATCTTTCTTTGTAAAAGGCATAATGTTTATCATACTGATTTCAAAGTTAAGGATTCATTAGTTTGAACATACATTGATGCTAATCAGCATGTGGTTAGCTAGCACAGTTCTGAACATTTCTACACACACAAAAACAAAATTTTATTGGATAACACCCAAAAAACAATGATGTCACAACCAAAACATCACCACGTTTCGGTCGTGACATTTTCGGTAGTGACAATTTTAGATACTTTAGATATAGCTCAAAGATGCTAATTAGTACATGGTTACCTAGCAAAGTTTTGAACAGTTTTACACACATTAAAACAAAATGTTATGAAATAACACCCAAAAACGTTTGCTTAATTGGAGTAAAAAGGTGTTTGGTAGTGACGTCCCTTAAAGTTACACACAGATTTTCAGACTTTTAAACACATTTACCTCAAAATGATGGGGCCTATCTACTCACCATGTAGCTATGAGAGAGGGACACAGGAATATTTCCTGATCAAAAGTGTATTCAGTCTCGGCCAATGGATTAAAAAATACACTGTTTTGGTAGTGACATGAAAATGCGGGACACTTTTTTTTCCCCTTGATTAGTTTCATGATTAGGAAATATTAATTATTTAATATTATATTATATATATTTATTTATTAAATGTTATTTTTAAAAACAACAATGGAAATACATAGCAAAAATGATTTCAATATCATTGTCACAGGTTAAAATTTAGGGTTCGGGTTTCAGGACAGTCACCTCCCTATAAATGATGATTTTATATATTTTAAATATCATTGTGGGATTCAATAGATAATAGAACGATCGTAATAAACATCTAAGATTTGAATACTTAAATGCTTTTTAGTTGTGATTTAAGTATAAATACGTAGCAGTCGTAACTTTTATGACATTGCCTATGACATTATTTCATATCAGTATAGCCTTGCTGTCACAGCACATCTATTGTTTTGGTTATTATTCTATTTTGAGGTTGTTGTTGTTGCTGTTTTCAGAGAGAACTTTATACAAATGTATGGTATATAATACATGCTATTTGATCCTCAAAGTGGAACTGTTATTTCAGTGATTGACATTATTGAAATGTGAATTTGACGTAGTGATTTGATGAAGAAGGTGAACTCGTTTGACACGCCAGTTTGCAACATCACACATTAAAAATACCACTTTGAAAAATAAAGCCAGAGATAAAAAATTGTATATTTATATGAATTTCCCCATATGGGGCCCCTCTAATTGATTTTCATGGGTATTTTCTAACCTTTTTAAATATGTATGCCATCTGTAATGTAAAATTCTTAAATTTAGTCAATCAAATTAGAATAAAATACTGTTACCAATTAAATTAGTATCAGCCAAAGTCATCTTTGCACTGCAGAAGTGGCACATAATTGGATTATGAAAGTAACCAGAAGGTGGCAGCAAATCATTGTTTTGATTAATGAGTCATTAAGTCATCGACCAAAACATGATTCATTCAGGAATAAAAATCAGGTGGCTGTCTATATTAATGGACCATTGAATCACAAGCTTATTTGCACTTGGTGTAAATGTATACTCTGTGTTTTATTTTATTTTTTCATCCTATAGGTTTAAACACATTCTCACTCCCACACACTAGTGCTACTTAGTGTCTTTTATTTGGCAGCAATCCAATTGCTGTAAATGCTAACTCTGACATAAAAAAAACTGACATGAAGGGCATAAAAATGTTATTAATATGAAAGTATATGTTCTGGGCATATTCAAGTCCAACCAATCTTCTTTGTCAGTCCAAAAAGCCCCTCATGTCATCATGGAATAACAGGTTTCCTCATTCTTGGAATTTCAGATCTTAGTTTTTATGCTTTGGCTGAAACTTACAAATATGTATTTGTTTATTTGTTGATCGAGGTATGTTGAAAAGAAATTCAACAGGAAGTGTCCCTTGAAAAACAAGAATCAGAAACCCCACAAAACAAGACAAGCTGGGAAACAATTAAAATGATATAAAAAAGTATGGCATTAGCAAAGGCATGAAGTAAAAAAAAAACAGAAAAAAAAAAAACAGGGGATAGTGGGGATAGTGCTCATTATGATAAACACCCCATAAAGATTTTCTCCCCTTCATCCAGAACAGCGGGTCAGGAATCGACTGGTTAGCGTTTCCTCTTAGACCCTGCTGGTAGATCCTGAAACTACATCATAGCACGAGCTTGTTTGCTTTTGGTGTGAATCCTCAGAGGAAATGAGTCGTTTTCAAAATAACTTTAGGGCTTACAAATTTGACAATTTTACAAAAGTAATTTTAAATAAAACAATAGAAAAACAAAAACAATTGGCAAATAAAAATAACATAACATTGAAAACATTATGATAGCATTAAAAACTATTTCACCCAAACGATATACACATTTATGCAATAACGCTCTCTCTGTCAACTTAAAACTACTTTGTGAAAATAAATTCACCAGACAATTCCAACTCCACTGGATTTTATCTTAGCTTCCAAAAAAATTATTTAAAAAAATGTGAGAACGCAGTAGGTATTGAGAACAATGAGAGAGAGAGAAAAACACATAAAAGGGCTTTTGACTGATTTGAGCTCTGCTTTCAGCAGTCCTGGCCTGAAGTCCAGTGACTATAGAGCGAGTAGTGCACTGGAACTGCTTACTAATGTTGCGCACAATATCACATGAGTACAGGCATTTTAATATCTGCTTGTGGCATCCTGCCAACATCACTTGTCTGAAGCCCTGATGTTCTTACAGTAAATCTTAAGACTGTCAGCCTCGAAACTGGCACTTAAGTGATATGTCAGCCATCTCATCTCACAAGATTCTGTGCATATTTTTAGGGCCGCATGAGACACCTATGCTGTCATTATGAGGTTCCAGCTGTAGAAAATTAAGGTTTGTCATGGGGTTACATTCATGCTGTTGATCATATTCATTTATATTTCATTAATGCACCAAGTGCAGATAGCTGCCTTGTTGGCAGAGGCTGATAACACTAACTCCATCACCATTGTCTGATTGATCCAGACAAAATTACAGTAGAGATCCTGCTGATAACAGAAGCAGTGGTGAGGAGAGGAAGGGGCTGTTCACACAGAACAGACCCGCAAATGCAAAAGCTGTATACCGTTTTTTTTACAATGGTTAAATAAAAATTAAGAAAATATTACAAAAATAAATGAAATAAAGTTCCTAATGGGTATTTAATAGTGGGAATAATGTGTTTTAAGGGTAGGATAGAGGCTGATAAATGATGACTTGGGTGAGCCTGCATTTTTTTCTCTTCATGATTAAGTTTCCCGAAGGTTAGTTTCATGGAACATGCAGTATAACTCTGGACATGAATCGAATTGAAATTATGGTGACATGCATCTAATTTGTCTGAGGTGGAACATAATTAGTGGTGCTTGCCAAATGCAAGGCTTTTTTTTTTTATTATTATTATTATTATTATTCCGGAGTTTGGCGCGTAACTCCTCCCGCACCCTTGAGTTGGGTGTCAAATCGTGCGGCTCATTGAGGAGAGGTGTGCTATATCTAAGCGATCGGGTGTACGATGTTCGCACAGCGGATGAAAAAGCGGTCAAAAAAGTCGCTTTGACTTAACATTGCGGTATTTTCATAAATTCAAATCCAACTGTCACTTTTCACACACACAGACACCAAAGGGCCTGACAGCCCTGCATCTCTCCCTCTCTCTCTCACTCAGAGGATTTATGTTATCAAGCAGCCAATAAGTAATGGCCTAAAATCTTCATAGCCACACCTTAGCAACCACTAAGAGTTCCCTAGCAACCACCCCAAACCACTAACTAAATGTTAAATGAGCAATATCACACTCGTAGCCGTGCGATATCGCTGTATATTAGCACGGTGGCCTCGTGCCGTACTAAAGGCACTTGTTACTAAAGATATTAAAAACTCCATTGTAACCATCTGTGACAACTACCAACCACCAAGTAACACCATAGCAACCACCAAAAATACCATAGCAACCACCCTGAACACCAGAGCAACCATCTAGAAACACTCTAGTAACCACCCAAAATACCCTAGCAACCACCCAGAATACCTTAGCAACACCATAGCAACCACCCAGAACACCCTAGCAATGCCCTAGCAACACCCTAGCAACTGCCTAGCAATGCCCTAAATATCACCCTAGAAACCGTTAAGAGCCACCTAGCAACCATATTGCAACATATAGAAGCCACATTTCAGCTCCACAACATCGTACAGACATGGTTTTTGGCTTGTTTGCAATCATGAACAACACCCTAGCAACCGAGTGGCGAGTTTTGCCACTGCAAGCACCACTCACATTTTCTTCAGGAAATGTACATTCTAGTTGCATTGTGGAATTTTGTCCTTATCCTTGAAATTAGCAACTGTAATTACTGCTAAAGGATTGTGTTCACAGTAATAATGACAATGTGGTTCCTTTCTTGATAAATTAAACCTCCTTTTATGAATACTTTCATATGTCGTAATACATACTATACCACTTTTGTATCTCAGATATCTCGTACAGCTCATACAAAAGTCAAAAGTGACTTTAGATTGATATATGCTGGCTTAATATAAAGTAAAGTAATATAAGTATAGGAGCTTTAACCATTAGCCGCTTTCCGACCAAGTAGTTACAGGAACTTAGTTATAGGAACTGGCCACTTCTAAACAGTTCTATGAACTACTCTCCCCCAAACTCGGTTTTGCCGTTTGTGGTTCAGGCAACGCGTATTGATTATATTCACTGCACATAACGTTTGCCTATTTATAAAAAAAAACAAAATATAAAACACAAACCTGCCTCTTTTCGTTTTAAATATAATATAAAAATATTAAACATTTTAATATGGTCCAGGCAATATGTGCATTTGTACTAAACAACAGATTTTGCAGTAAACAACATTACAGATCATCTTCGTTGTATTAAAATTTAAAATGACAAAACTCAACCCAGTCTCTTTTTGTTAAATTTCAGTTTTATCAATATTAGCCATTATAAAAGTATAAGTAAAAGGTATAAGAAGCTATACAAATAAAGTAAACAATTCAGCGCTCAACATACAAAGTCAGCGCTCTAGTCTAACCATACAACGGTAAAGTTAAATAGCTTATAAAGTTATGAAACTTCCCCTCAGCCAAAACGATTGCCCAGGGAACAAATTATAGATTCACGAGACCAAAAATCGCCCATTAGATGTAACGGACCACTGGACGTACCACAGGATCAGCCCAAATAAAGACAGACACCAGCGAAGCCTTTTCACTTTTGTGTTTACTGCAAATATAAAATGGGACAGTGTTACATCTGTTCTGGATCAAAAATCTGGATCGACAATCTCTCTTAAGAGTGCTTCCCACATATTACAAGATGTACTTTCTTTACAGTATTTTAAATTGTTCAATTTAATAAAATGCATAACACCAAAAGCATTTTTTTATGTAGAATCAATAAGATTTATGAATTCTGAAAATTAATAAAACATTAATGAAACTAAATGAATACAACTCATACCTGCAAACATAAAATGGGAAAGTGTTACATCTGTTCTGGATCAACAATCTGGATCGACAATCTGCAAATACATCATTCAGTTATTTACATTGTCCCATATTTCAAATATGCTGGCGAATTACAAAATCAAAGTAACAATACAGAGTTTCAGTTTCTTTTCCTTAACACACATAACGTGCTTTAAGTCATGAACTACATTACCCATAATGCACCGCCGATTACCGGCGCGCATTTCATTCTGTGCAGCAAAGATTAACCACTCGTGTCATCAAACAGATTTATGTGAAACTCAGATTAACATTAACAAGCGTCCTCATACTTACGAAAATTAACATGGACATTAACTGGTACTTCAGATGTTATACCGCTCATAGAAATATGACGCAATCGCACGTTTCAAGCAATACAGTTTATATACTTCATTAAACATGAAGAACCATCTATTTAACACACAACAGGGTCATTAACAGTATCAATAAGATTTATGAATTCTGAAAATTAATAAAACATTAATGAAACTAAATGAATACAACTCATACCTGCAAACATAAAATGGGAAAGTGTTACATCTGTTCTGGATCAACAATCTGGATCGACAATCTGCAAATACATCATTCAGTTATTTACATTGTCCCATATTTCAAATATGCTGGCGAATTACAAAATCAAAGTAACAATACAGAGTTTCAGTTTCTTTTCCTTAACACACATAACGTGCTTTAAGTCATGAACTACATTACCCATAATGCACCGCCAATTACCGGCGCGCATTTCATTCTGTGCAGCAAAGATTAACCACTCGTGTCATCAAACAGATTTATGTGAAACTCAGATTAACATTAACAAGCGTCCTCATACTTACGAAAATTAACATGGACATTAACTGGTACTTCAGATGTTATACCGCTCATAGAAATATGACGCAATCGCACGTTTCAAGCAATACAGTTTATATACTTCATTAAACATGAAGAACCATCTATTTAACACACAACAGGGTCATTAACAGTATTACCAGCATATTTTGTTTTGATTTCGTCGTAACCTCTATTTAATATGCTCTAAAACCTTGTTTGAGCAGTCTATTACCAGAGACACATACCTCTCTTCAGAGTGCTTCCCGCAAACTGAAGAGTGCAACACGTGAGGAATGTACCATTGGTTGAAGAGGGGGTTTATACCAAATCAGTAACACAACACATCTTTATCATCAAACTTAAACAGTACAGGGCAGTAGTGCAATTATAATGTTCCATAAGCACAAAAACCAAATGCTGGATAAAACAATTACAATTTCAATTTACAAGTGAATTTAATATTCCAACCTTCCCCACTTTAATGAGATATGGATCATCTCTCATTATCAAGCTCAATCCTTCTCTGCAACTGATTGAGAAGCAGAAGTTTGATGAATTATACATTTTTCACACTATTACATAGATATACACAAGACGAATTATATCTCATGTTTAACCACTACAGAGACACCAGAGTCAGCGGCAAACGTCAGAACGACTAGCCGAGGAAAGGCTGTACCAGGCGGGGTACGTGAGCGCCGAGCGCCCGGTCATCGCTAGATCTCACAACTGGATAAAATTTTCATAAATCTTTAAATAAACCACAGATTTGAGCTTTAAACAACTACATTCTCGCCTGAAAAACTCTTAAAACTACATTTCATGATACAGAAACAGTAGTATTATATTTCAACTGTGTTAAAAAAATTGCGCTTCTTATGTTGTCATTCTCCTTGGCGCAGCCTAAGCTGTCAATCAAGCTGTCAATCAAAGTTAACCACGCCCTTATTTGTCATACATTTTATATCTAAATACGATCTAAACTAACGAGTTAGAAAAAAATTCACCCCCCTCACAGTTGTCAGGCACTCGGAAGCTATCGAAAAATACAATAAAAGTCCATGGGACCAACCTGTAAAAACATGAATTTATGCTGTGAAAACGGACATTTTAACATGGGGTCTATGGACATTTGCTCCCTTTTGGGACCTTCCTCTAGCGGATTTTCGATGTATTGCAGTTTTTCGCACTTCCGGGTAGGCTTCATTTTTCAGATTAGAATGTTGCCGCTTGGTTCGCACTGGCCAAGTGGCCATAGGAACTGGTAGGAGGGGTAAGGGAGTGACGCAAGCACGGCGACTTTTATTTTGACGGAGCGACGAAGGCGCTGAGAACGCCAGAGCAAACAATGCTCGCATTCTCTGTGTTCATTAGCGATCTGTCTAACAGTACTGTTTAACATGTTATTAGATAGAATTGTTATTGAAAGTACACAGTATATTAAAAAAAAGTTATTAGCCTATGCCTTGTGGTTGATGTCCAGTGTTGCTAGCTGAGCAGAAATACATAATCATGTTTGGCTTCGTCCCCTCAAAGTTGCGTTGGATTTTCTCTTCAGCATAAAGGTTTAGAGGCCCATCTATCACTGTTTTCCATGTTTGTATCTAGTTTCTGGAGTAAATATATAGGCTATAATCTGTGTGTTTACATATAGCTGTTTTAAAAATGGCAGGTGCTGGTGTTCCGCGTGCGTTCGGTCATCAGCGTACACCAACGTCACGGGTAGTTCCTATAGTGCTGGTTTAGACCCTATACTCTGAAGTAGGAGCTAAATTAGTTCCTCCAAATGGAGTTCCTAGAACTAAAGTCGTTCCTAGTCGGCGTGTTCGCACCGCAGGAACATACGGGTACTTTAGCCAGTAGTTCTAGGAACTGTGAAAAGGTTCCTCCGGTCGGAAAGCGGCTATTGTCATCTTACTAAGAATTCTATGTTTTCGTGGGAATCACAGCATACAAATTCTTGTGAAATCGCCACCCAGTAAAATTATGACGTTTGATCATGAGTTCAAGTTGAAAATTGACTTCTTTGAGGGGCCAAAACAAAAAGTAAAGAAACATCAAAAGATGAAAATTAAAGAGGTTAATTAAAAATTAAACAGACAAGAATGAAACCAATCAACTGATGTCATTCATCTGAACATTGTGTGAAACGCTCTTTACAGTCACCTATATACATAGTTCCCACAGGCCAATTAATGTCACGTGACCTCCCCGGAGACGCCATCTTTGAGGGCATAAGCTGCTGTGTTTACAAGGTTTTACAAGCAAATTTCGAAGATTTCTTCCTATTTATAATGTTACGAAAATCATGAAGAGACAAAGTGACAGAGATTATAAAGACACTCTATTAACACAAGACAGAGAGAGGTACAATGCGAAAATTTCAGTCATAAATGGTGTTGATCCGTATGCGCTAAACTGAGCACTGATTTTGCAGCTTTGGCTCAGATACTGTATTATCCATGTGTACCATTATCTGGTATTGGCTAGGAGTTTTAACACATGTAAGCAATTCCGAGCCTGGAAATATGTGCATGAATATGAATATACACGGTATGAAAATAAATAAAACTCGCGTGCAAATTAATGTAACAGTTGATGCGGAACTACTTTATACGCGGGTTCTTTAGGGACATAATCTGAGATTGCAAGGCTGGAATGTGTGTGTGAGTGAGAGAGAGAGTCGCGGGCGCGATCGAACAGTGGAAACAATGTTGTTTTTGTATGTTTTTAATACCTCGTCATTTTGTACATACAGGACATCATTCAAACTGCAAAGTGTTAACTTATATTTGTGTACACTCGCAATAAAAAACAACAAATTCTTGCGTGTTTTGAGGGAGTTTCTTTCCTGTTTATCCTCGCCAGCCATAACCTCCATCGTTGTTCTGACAAAAGCTTCGTCTTGTCACATTCATGAAGTCTAATGACGGGTATACTGTAAAATCCAAATTTAACTGAACCTCCGGCACGATTTGAACATCCATTTACCCAGCAGGAGATGACCATTTTCACTTTTTATCACGAAATTAACTCGTTTCAGCTTCTTCGTCTAATGTTCTGCCCACAGCATAGCCACAGCATGCCCACAGAAATGGCGCCGGGTCGGCAAATGCCCGTATGTTGTGACGTCATGTGGGAACTATGTATAGAATGATGAATGAGGATGACTCACAGTGGCAAAACAGGCTTTTTATTGAGCTCTCTCTCTCTCTCTCTCTCTCTCTCTCTCTCTCTCTCTCTCTCTCTCTCTCTCTCTCTCTCTCTCAAATTTCAAATTCAAAGGGGCTTTATTGGCATGAAAGTTTTTGAAACAATGTTGCCAAAGCATATACAAAATATACAAATAAAATATATACGTAATATATACAAACATAATAAAACAGTTATATTAACAATAAAAAAAAATAATAAAAAAAAATCTAATAAGAACTTTACTATATATAAGTTATGAAACTTAACACAATGTTTGGATATATTTGTGTGTGTGTGTGTGTGTGTGTGTGTGTGTGTGTGTGTGTGTGTGTGTGTGTCGGTCACTCACTGCCCCTCAGGTTGTGGCATGTTTGTACATATTGGGCAGCAAGATAAGTTCTGTCTCCTTCTCCCAGGAGAAAGTTTAATTTAGAAATTTCATTCAGGTCTTTGAAATTTGGGATTATATGGTTAAATTTGTTAAAGTAAAGGTTCCTTGTGTCTTTGAACGCTTCACATTGTAGGAGAAAGTGCATCTCTGTCTCAACCTCACCTGTCAAACAGTGATCACATGTTCTGTTTGACAGGTGAACTGTCAACGTTCTGTTCTGTTCTCTCTCTCTCTCTCTCTCTCTCTCTCTCTCTCTCTCTCTCTCTCTCTCTCTCTCTCTCTCTCTCTCTCTCTCTCTCTCTCTCTCTCTCTCTCTCTCTATCCACTGTGGTCAGAATTATTGGCACCCCTGGTAAATATGATCAAAGATGGCTGTAAAAATAAATCTGCATTGTTTATCCTTTTGTAAAATCTTTAATAAAAACAATTTGCAAAAATCTAACCTTTCATTGAAGAACAAGAATTGAAAGTGGGGGGAAAACCACATTATGAAATGTTTTTCTCCAAAGCATGCTGGCCACAATTATTGGCACCCCAAAAAACTTTATGAGTAAAATATCTCTGAAATATATTGCCATTAATATTTACATTGTTTTAGCACACCAGGGTGTATAGGAACATGAAATTGTCTAGCTATAACTTGTTTCACAGGAGTATAAATATGAGGAAACACAAAGGCCAAATTCCCATAATCATCCATCACAATGAGTAAAACCTAAGAATGTAGTTCTGATGTACAACAAAATATTGTTGATCTTCACAAATTTCAAGGATCACAGATGGAGAATTGCAGAGATTAGTTGAGTCTTGGGGTCAGAAAGCCTAAAAAAAATAAAACAAACCCTACATCCCCACATGTTGTTTGGGAGGGTTTCAAGAAAAATCCTCCTCGCTCATCCCAAAACAAACTCCAGCACATTCAGCTGTAAGACACGACTGGAACTTCAGAAGGGACCGGGTTATGGTCAGATGAAACAAAACAAAAAAAGGAGCTTTTTGGCAGCAAACCAGATGGTTTTGGTGCAAACAGGGATAAAAAGTACCCCATGCCAACGGTTAAATATAATGCTGGATCTTTAATGTTGTGGGCCTATTTTTTTCAACGCAGGGTCATTGGAAAAACGTATCTGTGGCAACATTTTAACAATACATACAAATCACTGCAGTTTCCAAAAGAAATGAACACTAGAGGCAGTAAAACAGCAAGCACTCAATCGTTTTCATGCACAATTATGATACAGATAAGTTTTTCTAATAACCCTGTGTTGAAAAAAATCCCATGAATCCCATGAAAGACGAGTCACGATAAGAAAGCTCAAAGACGAGTTCAAAAACAAGCTAAAATGTCATGATTAAGATTGTGTTGTTATGTCACATTTGCTTTTGTTAACACTATCGGGATAGGTTTAGGGTTTAGTGTAGGTGTACGTTATTTTAAAATGGAGCATTAAGCTTTTAACGCCACTCACCAGACATTTCAATTTAGAACTGCGGAGATACATTCAAACTCCAACGTAATAAAACGTTGTCATATTCACGTTCATGTGTTCCGGAAAAAAACTAAACATGCTTTTAGCACCACTCACTGGACATTTTACTTTGAAACTGTTGCGAAACTTGCACGACGCAACGTATTTCACGTTTTGCAAAAATTATGCCTCAGGAACGTTTTTCTAATGAGTCTTGGCTGTTTTTTTTTTTTTTGTTCAGATACATGGTATCATGGAGTCTAGCAAATACCAACAGATTTAAAAAATCAAAACCTGACTGCCTCTGCTAGAAATCTTATAATGGGCCATGGTTGGATCTTCCATCAGGACAACGATCCAAAACAAACATCAAAATGAACACAAAAATGTGTCACTGAGCACAAAATGAAGCTTCTGCCATGACCACCCCAGTCCCCGACACGAACCCTATTGAACATGAGTGGGCTGAACTGAAGAGAAGAAGCGCCAACATGGATATGGGAATCTGAAGGATCTGGAGAGATTCTGTATGGAGGAATGGTCTCTGATCTCTTGTCAGGTGTTTTCCAAACTCATCAGGCATTATAGGAGAAAACATAGAGCTGTTATGTTGGCAAAAGGAAAGCAAAAAGTATTTAATAAAAAGGTGCCAATAATTAGGGCCAAAGTGTTTTGGAGAAAAACATGTATTAACCCCCTACTTTCAATTCTTTTACTTCAATGAAAGGACAGATTTTTGTGAAATTTTTGAATGAAAGATCCAAAGGATAAACAATGCAAATTTATTTTTACAGCCATCTTTGATTATATTTACCAGGGGTGCCAATAAATCTGTTATCGTTTGAAGTTATTGCTCCAGTACTAATTGACTCTTGTTTTTATGAAACCTTATATGAAAAGCTATTCAACACCCAGAAGTGTTTACCTGTTGATATAATCCAAATATATGGTCATTTTGCCAACTTTTGGAAGTCGACAGCTAATAAACATTTTGACGTTTTTCAAGGGTTGGAAAGGAAATCACAATCATGAACTGTGCTTTTCACAAGAGTGTTAGAGATTGTGACCTCAGAGGAGTGATGCTGAGAGGTAAGAATGTGATAATTCAAGTACTGACAGCCATGTACTGGAAAATAGGATGAATAACACCTAGCAATGTGATCACATGTGTTTGATCGGAATGTAGCCGAGTGTATTAAAGGTGAGCTGGGAAGAGTATATAAGGTGAGAATGAAGCCATTCATCAGTTTTCTAAATACTGACAGGTGAATCAAGTCGAGAGGTCAAGTCAAGAGGAACAGTAAGACTTTAACTATCTTATTCTGATTGATTTCATTTCTCATATCAAATTCAGTTCACTTATAATAAGGTTAAATTCTGTTAGCAGCATTGATTTCCATTGTAATGATTTCTTGTTTGATTTAGATGATTGTCTTGCTGGTAACTTTCCTCGCTGCTCTTCTGTGTCCCTCCGTCCACAGCGAAGTGGGTGAGTAAATCAAGTTCAACTTCATTTACGCAATGAATATCTAGTATTATTTTTTATGAACCCTCTTAAAGTAGGCACTAAAGGCTCTTGAAACCTTCTGATCGGAAATTCTGCCGTTTCATTTGTTGTATTTATTAATGCTGTCACTTCATCCTAAACAGCATGGTGCTATAACCTGCCAGCATGCAGTAAGTGTGATTTATTTATTATATTATAAAATATGCCACTAAAACTTAATATCCGCATAAAACTTTATATAAATCTTATTATAAACATTTCTATATTTAAAACTTGTTTTTTTTTACCCCTTATTTCTAATAGATTTTACAACCTGGTCCCAAAGTGCTCCACAATCCTGCAATGGATCCAGGCAATCTCCCATTAATATCGTGACTGCAAGTGTTCTGGGAAATGCTAACCTGACCTCATTTAACTTCACTGGTTTTAATGACAACTCCACCTTACTGTCAATCAATAACACAGACGACTCTGGTAAGGAGCACTGGGAATTCCTGTGGCCAGTTGCATAAACTCAGCCATTATGTTGTAAAACAGTGTCTTAAGATCTAGCATGACCCACTAGCAGTTAGTCAAGGGAGGGTTAGTCTTTCTTTTCGGTATCAAACGTTTTTACGTTTTTATGTAACTGATGTTAAAAAGTTATGAACAGTCTTAAAAAAAAAAAAAAGATTACTAACTTGTAAGACTAGTCTAAGCAGTTTATGCAACCGCCCCCTGGTATGCAGCTGATATTATCTGCATTTGTTACAGAAAAAAAAAAGATTTTTTTTTTCTCAGGATTTGTTTGTCTTTACAAATTGTACTGTAGTTGCTAAAATCATATATTTAGTAGATTTATTCAAAGTGGCTTCCAAATGAGGAACACCTACTAACAAAAGTTATCAGTCTTTAGAAGACGATAATATGAGAAGTATCACTTTAAAAAGTTTAGAATTGCTCAGAAAAGTACAAAAGTATGTGCAAGCACAGAGATCTAAGTGATAAACTGTTAGAAAACAGAAGGATAAAAGTTTTGTTTGTACCATGAGACTTAAAAACTACATAGAGGGAACTTAAATTTGCTAAATAGGTTGTAGTGTGCAGATCAAGCATCAATGATGCACAATGTCAGTGTATTGTATGAACCTTGCATCTAATGCCCTGTTTTCACCTAGTATTAAGATGTGTTTTGATCGGATCACAAGTAGACGAGGGAGACACATACCTGTTTACACCTGGTGTTTTAATCCGTCTCTTTTGTCCACTTTCAACCACTTCTGTCCTGATTTCTTTGAGGGGAGGGTCTATGAGCGGGTAAATGTATATTTTTTTTAGAACTTTCAAGTCAAAGACAAAAGACAAAATAATTTCAAGACAAAATAAGCTCACGCAATTTACATATGAACATGCCCGAGGACGACTGAAAAACATAAAGTGAGCAGCAGATTTAATTTCTGCTCTGACAGCCGCAAGACCAGCCGAACGCTGTGAGTGTGTGTTAGAAATCAGGAATAGAGAGAGAACATTGTGCTTGGTACGTTTTTCATCTTCAAACCAAGTTGGGTCTTTAGCCGACAAAGTTTAAATCCCGTCTGGCTAGAGCGCTTCTCATAATGTTTGCGCACCAGGTCAGTAGGGGGAGAGTAGGTGGACTTTTGTGGCTACTCGAACGCATTCGACCATATGAGCGTTTACACTATGAAAGCAATCTGGTCAAAAGCATTTTCAACTACCTCTAGAAGTGGTAGAAAGTGGACAAGCTCAAAACTTTTATACCCCGTTTATACCTGTACTTAGAGTGGTCCACTTGTGATCCGATCAACCAAAACGCATCTTGATACCAGGTGTAAACAGGGCCTAATATGTCCATTGTCTTCACAGTGGTGGTCACCCTGGATAGTAGTAAAATGACAGTGCAAGGAGGTGATCTTCCAGGTCTGTACAATTCCACACAACTCAAGCTCCACTGGGGTAACGGCAGCTCCTCGAATGGCTCCGAACACACTGTGGATGGCAAACAATACCCAATGGAGGTATGAATTAATTCATTTTCCCTGCAAATGCACCCCATTATCCCAAAAATGCATTATCTTTAAATGTCTGATTCTGTTTCTCAGCTGCAAATTCTGAATGTCCATTCAAAATACAACGGGAGTGTGGCAGCTGCTCTTGCTGCTAATGACAGCACAGGATTGGCTGTTTTCAGTTTCTTCATTGAGGTGAGCAAGACCACGTTTATTATATCCAGAGGCAAGCGCAAACCTTAAAGTATATTTACTGTATGGCTTGGTTGTGTGCTCATGACTGTATTATATTTTAATTTATCCAGCAGGGAGCAAAAAACCTAACAAATAAATGGGATAACCTAACAGTGTTGTTGCCATTAATCCGTAATTCAGGTAAAGAAATAGTTTGTTATTGATTGCTTACACAAAAACAAACATTTTGTCATAATTTACTCATGACCCTCATGTCATTCCAAATCTATCCACCCCTGTTGGAACACAAAATAATATATATCGAAGAATGTTTTGGAATGACAGTGATGACAGGTTTTTCATTTTTGAGTGAATCTTTAAACATTTTTATCAACTGTATGGAGGGTCTTTTGTGCACTTCATACCATTAAAACGTGCTATATTTAGTTAATCTTTCTTCATCATCAATATGATTTAACAACAAACTTAAGATGGCCAAGTAGTTCCTTACACCCTCTTGACGTTTTTGTGTATTTAGGTGATAGTACCACATCAATCAAGAATCAAGTCACAATGGACAGTCTGCTTGAAGGGGTGAACAGGACTAAATATTACCGGTACCAAGGCTCCCTAACCACACCCAACTGCAGTGAAACTGTGATCTGGACTGTGTTCAAAGATACCATCAAAGTCAGCCAGGACGTGGTAAGTCAAGGCAACTCTATAGTAGAGTAATTCATAAAAATCATATTCGTCTATTACTGGATGGCAAAATTCATCAATTGAATTTATTCCTCCAAACAGATCAACAACATCAGCACAGCACTCAATTTCAAAGCATCGGGCAGTTCAGGTTCGGTGTTGATTACCAACAACTTCAGAGGAGTTCAGCCCTTGAATGGCAGAGTTGTGACATCACAGCCCTCCGCAGCACCTTCATCTGCGGCCACATCCGCTATATCGATCATCACAGTTCTTCTCTTGTCAAGTTTGTTCTAACACCACTGTTTTCTGCAGAGCTGCTTTATAGCTGATTCCACTTTTTCATAATTGATGAATTGTGCAACATTTGACACGGAACTGAATCATTGAATTGATGAAGTGATGAAGTGAATAATGACACAATTGTCTTCTGTAGTGCTCCTTACAGCATTTACAACTAATATCATAATTAATTAACATTACACAGTGATTGAACAAAACTGAATCAACACTGAACTGACTTCAGCTGAATAATGACACTTTTTTAAAGATCTGCTTTATAGCAGAATTGTATTGATTGCATGATTGATCTTATTTTCCTGTTTATCTCTGTAATGCTGCTTTGAAACAATCTGTATTGTATACAGTGCTAAAATAAATATATCTTGACTTGAATGTATGAGCTTATTTTATTCATTCATATCTCTTGTACATTGTGTCATCTTTATTGATCGTGTTTGATCATGGTTGAAGTTTGCTGTAATCAATTATGTTTCTATCCAAAACGCAGTTTAAAACTGATGAAATCATATAGACTGCTAATGTTTTATATGAAGCGCATAGTATCTGTAATTATATTCATCATTAGATGATTCTGTAGTATTTAAGAGGATTTATGTTTTAAGTTTCTAAAGCATGATAGACCTCAGTTATTAAAATTAAAACATTAATTACTGTTTATGTAACTGTTAAAGGCTGCCTTTATATAATCAATAACACAGTAAAAAGAGTAATATTGTAAAATAATTGTAAAAATGTTTTCTATATGAACATATTTAAAACTTTTATTTACTCCTGTTATGCAAAGCTAAATTTTAACATTACTCCAGTCTTCAGCGTCACATGATCCATCAGAAACCTGTCTAATACGCCAATACATTCAAATATATATATATATATATATATATATATATGTATGTATATATATATATATATATATATATATATATATATATATATATATGTATGTATATATATATATATATATTTTTTTTTTTATATATATATATTTTTTTTTTATATATATAAATCATCAAGAACTCATGGAATTGACATTAATTGCTTTTGGAACTCATGCTATTCATCAAAGCTGCATGTCTTCTGAGGGTGGAGACCTGATTCACATGCTTCACCTGAACCAAACTGACCTTAATTAACTATCTGACACCCTAAATGGCAACAGCTGTCAGTGTTTGGTGTTTGAGGTCACCCTAAGCTTGTTTGCTGCTTTTAAAGCTTTTGAGTGGAATGTTTTTGGAGTAATTGTTTTGGAGTAGGGTCTTGCAGGTTCAAACATAGAGAACTTGGTTTTGGTTTAATTAACTAAAATGTTAAGATAAGTGTGGGATATCTCCCTAATGATTGAATCTTTGAGATTTGGCTAAAAATTGTAATCTAAAACATTTAAATTAATAGGTAAAGTTTGTAACACTATCCTTTCACATTTCCTCTCCTTCAAGATGAATTCCTGGTTTATGACCTGCCTTGCAGCTTGTTTGTTGTCTGTATCATACAGTGCACCAATATCTGTGGGTAAGATGTGATCATGTGACTTGGTTTCCAAACTCATGCCATTCAATTATGTTCTTTAGGTTTCTGCTGTCAAAAAAATTATCATTCAATGTGTTAATCTTGCTGTATTTGGGCTCTTCTCAGCTTGGTGTTATCACATGCCTTCATGTAGTAAGTTTTTCTTGCATCCTTTTTAATAGGTTATTGTTCTATGGCTCCTCCTTTCATGGCACAGAATAAGTCAGTGAGTTTTGCTTTAATGTGCTTTCTGCATCTCAGGTGATGTCACATGGCCCACAATTGCAGCAAAAGACTGTAATGGCGCTCAACAGTCTCCAATAGATATCATAACCACCAGTGTCCAGACTAATGCTAATCTGACCCCTTTCAACTTCACTGGCTATGATGATAAAACGACCTTGACTCAGATTAAAAACACTGGCAAGACAAGTGAGTACATGTTCAATCGCATAGGTGACAATAAAACAAGCTGCAAGTCAAGGTGACATACAAATAACATGCATGTGGTAATTTGGCTTTACTCTTCAGTTAAAGTTACACTTGATCACACAAGAATGCATGTGGAAGGAGGTGATCTGCCAGGCTTGTTTGCCAGCAAGCATTTTCATCTCCACTGGGGTAACGGCAGCGCCATGCCTGGATCTGAACACACAGTGGATGGCAAACAATACCCTATGGAGGTATGAAGATTGTACAGACTAGTACAACTTTTTGTACTTGTACTTTATCACTCATCATTTGTCCTGCCCATCTGTTTCAGCTGCACATAGTGAATAAGTTTGAACATAACGGGTCAACTACATTGGCTGCTCTTGGTTTCTTCATTGAGGTATGTTTCTTACCAATAAATGGTTTGAGACTATGTTTTAGTTGAGGTTTTTTCTCTTGTTTTGAACAGGCCACTGAAGACACTGGTAAACCAGAGAGCTGGAAGACCTTGACATCTTACCTGGAAAACATTGCCAATGCAGGCAAGTCTCAGGCTTCAAGTACATACTTTTTGCTTTTGTTCCATGACTGAAATTCTTTGTGCATTATGTCCTGTTGTCAGATGTGACTTCCTCCTAAAATATTTTCTAATGGCCTTCTTGCTTCTCAGATGATAAAGCATGCATCACTGATTATATCTCTATGGATGATCTGCTTCCTGGAGTGGACCGGACAAAATATTACCGTTATATGGGTTCTTTGACTACACCAAACTGCAAAGAAGGTGTTGTGTGGACCATTTTTAAAGACCCGGTCAAAGTCAGCCAGGATTTGGTAAGTCTAGAGACTAAAAATTAAGGTTATTTATTGGCATTCATGGGTCCATGAAAAGCCTTTAAGGTCCATGGTTATTTGGCAAGGTAACTTTATAATGTTAAAAAGGTTCTTCAGATTAAAATTATCTTCACTAAACCCTTAAGTTTTCACAGTGATGTCATAGAATAACCATTTGTGTTCCCCAAATAACCTTTTATTGATCAGTTCTAGTATTAAGAACATTAAATCTACACTCTTAAAAATAAAAGCTCATAAGGGGGGAGGAGGGGGGGTGGTTCTTCATGGATCCACAGATGCCAATCAAAAGCCTTTATTTTTGTAAAGAAAGGGGTCATAAGAACTGTTCACAGAAAGGTTCTTTGGGGAGCCAAAAAAAAAGTCTCACTCTTATCAGTTATTTTTATATTTCAATATCTTGGGTTTGGTTGCAAATAGACAAGTTGATTTTGGGTAGTTTATTAATGGAACTTTGTTTTGGTTTTTCTGGTCTCATGCATTTATTTTATTTATTTTTCCAATTCTAGATTGACCTATTCAGCACCAGGGTTTACGTCAACAAGGCGACCAACTCTCCCCTAATGGTGGACACGTTCAGGGGTGTACAGCCAGTCAATGGCAGGATCATAACATCACAGGTGGCCGGTACCACAGCTACTGATCCTGTAACCCAAATGGCATCAAACATGGACATTCTAGACCTCTCTTTTGAGTGTCATACCCCTGAACCTTACCCTGCATTTGATTTCCCAACTGATGAATTCTGGTAGGATTCAAGTGGGAGGGTGGACAATGTTTTAAAGTTTCTTTTTAAATTAAGTAATATTTTAACAAATTAGAAAAAAGAAAAGTAACTAACTTGTTCCAGTTGTGTTTTTTTGTTTTAAATGGTGTCCTAGTTAATGTATGCATTTATCTGTCCAACACTATATTTAACAAGTTACTTATCAACTAAAGCGCACCAGCTACTGTTTTATGGGTGTGAATTTTAGTTTTTTTGATACGCTTGAAAACATGTCTGACATACACTGTATCGTTTTACTCTACAATTGCCATTAAGACATTGTACAATTTTGCACTTTAGAATGAAACCACTTAAGCTTTTAGAGTTGTAGATTAAATGTATTGAGTGTACAGGAGCTAATATTGAATTTGGTTTTTAAACATGTGGTTCTCAATTTGTCATGTTGCTGGTCTTAGTTGGTGTAATTCAAGTGATCTCAATTTAGCAGATGTAACTGGTGCTTGTTTTGACTGTCATTCTCTTGTCTAGTCAGTTTTTCTCCTCCTGCAGGAATCACTGGTCTGGAGTTTTACACTGGTTTATCCTTTATGTACAGTATATGCACAAGGGCTTGGGTCTTATCTTTAAATGGTAACTTATTTAGTCTATGCATCAACATGTGAATGCCTTGTCAGAACACTGCCTTCATTCATACTCCATTCAACTAATCTGTAAGCCTTTTTATTCGCTTTATTTTTAAATGTATGTTCTATTTGGATAAATAAAGGTCTGTCATGTTCTCAGTCAGGTAGCAAGTTTCACTCATCTCACAAGCTCCACTATGAAATGTAACCTTGTAATGCTTTATGGAGTGGTGTGGGGAGATTATCTTCTGAGTGATGGCACAGCTTAGAATCAGGAAATATTGTCTATAAGATGGCCTTTGTGCTGGTACTGTAAATAACTGTTAAGTGATAGTTTTGGACTTGTGCATTTTAACTTAGTTCTGTAAGTACTTGGAGTCAAGACTAGATCTTCAAGACCTACAGGGTACCTGAATCCAAACCAAACCCTGTTGATCCAAATGCCAGGCTTTCCATTTAAAATGAAAGCGCTGAATTTGCACTAATTTCAAACACTCAAGTTCTAGGGGTCAGTCAGAAAAATAAATTCATGATATAAGTAGGCTACCATGGTAATACCATCTATTTTTGTAATTTTTTTTTTTTTTTTTTTTGTGAGGGATCTTAAACAATTTCCCTTCAATTACGATTTGTCAGTGTGTATAGGAGTTTGAACTCATTTTTATCCTAATGAAAAGTTTAGCTGAGTATTAAGTTTCTAAACCTGTTAATAAAACACAGTAATTAGTCAAAAGAAAAACAGCATGTTAAGTTTTAAACATGTTTTATCAGATTTTTTTAAATCAGTTTGACTATCAACAAACATATCAGGCAACATTGTCAGATATACATTTTATTGGTATGGTAAATATTCAACTAAGTGAATTAATCTGGGTGATGTAGCATCATTAATGCAATTACAATATTCGCCTTATTTTATATACGATATTTACGTATATTTAAATCTCCAACAGACTCCAGCAACACGCCACTCAGCTTTCATTGATACAATCACCTGTGCCATTCATTATAAAATGTACCTGAACTTTTAATACTTATGTAGTTTCTCTAAACATGCGTTTTCTAAAATCAGGAAACTTTTTATGCGTTTTGGACGTCCATTTACATGAGAACGATACCATTATTGTCTCCGTGTAAACTACAAAAACACAAATTTGTGAAAACTGTGACGGCATGGCATGCGTATTACGATTTCAGTCTAGTTGCATAGTGTTTCTCTACAGAGTAACATCAACTACTGGCATTTGTTTTTGCGGATCCATGTGAACAGGATCGTTTTGACAACGTTGTCATCTGTACGCGGAAAAACGCAAAGGAAAATTTGTTACGTTTTTAATACATCATTGTTGTGTAAATGTACCCTTAGTGTTTTTCCAATAAGCTACTTTAACTTTTTTGTCTAAAAAGTTAAAGTATAGTCTAACTACTTAGTCTAACTACTTTTTAGTCTTTTTAACTACTTTAGTCAATATCCATAAAAGTATATTTACTTATGCCTAAATATGATGATTGGATACTTAATACAACGCAGAGTATCTTTAACATTTCTTTCTACGATAATAATGAATACTCATAAGTTTGTTACATCTGACATGCATGAAAGAAACTGGACATCAATTTACCTGTCTGGGGGTGGAGTGTAATAGCTGACATCATAAAACACCTGAACCAAATGGACCTTAATCACACCTGGTACCACCTGTCTCAATTAAATCATTTTGATATCCATCCATAGGTGTGTCTTTACACATTTCAGGACTTTAAAAGTCTTTGAGAATAAAGCTTTCATACACGGTGGTTTTCCAACAGGGGTTTGCAGTTTCAATACAGGAACCAGGTTTTGGCTTTAAGTCATCCAATGGTAATATTTAAGGACTGGTGAAGTTGTTTTAACTAACTAAAATGGTAAGATAAAACATTCATAAAAACGTAGTATAAAAGTTAACGCATATTACAAGTGTAATGCTTAAATGTTATTCATTTGTTCTGGGAAAGAACTTTGCTTTGATTAATTCATTTAGTTGAAAATTACATAACAGAACTGAGTGTTTGCATTACTTCTGTTGTTTTTTTAGATGCATGCTTTGATGGCCTGCCTTGCTTGTCTGTGGCTGATGGTGCACACTGCATCATCCTCTGTGTGTAAGTGTTTGTTCATCATTCCTCTGATTAATGTCACTGTAGATTATATCATGTTTCAAACATTAATGTCCATTTGCTTTTTAACTTTTTTTAATTTATTTTTTTTAAGCGTGGTGCTATAACAGGCCATCCTGCAGTAAGTTCCCCCATACCTTAACCTAAATTAAAGATGATGTAGGGTAAGCCTATAGCTACAACAAAGATATTTATATTATAAGTTTAAAATGTGGTGTTCAATGATGAAATTGACAAAATATTTCACTGTTAACAGGGTGAGGATGTTTAAATTACTTTTTTGCATTTCAGGTGATGTCACTTGGCCCAGAATTGCAAGTAAAGACTGTAATGGCACTCAACAGTCTCCAATAAACATCATATCCGCCAATGTCCAGACTAATGCTAATCTGACACCTTTCAACTTCACTGGCTACGATGATAAAATGACCTTGACTGAGATTAAAAACACTGGCAAAACAAGTGAGTAGATCTCTTTATTGTCTTAAACTGTTTTATTCTAGTCTTGTGCAATACAGGCTTTTTTCAGGGGTGCGTTTCCCGAAGCCAACTATAGTTATGTCATTACCAACACAATTCAGCAAAACTTGAGGCAAACTTCGCTAAAGTTCTAGAGATGTGTTTTAAAAAAAAGTTAAACTTAACTTATCGCTGTGTTTTTAGACTGCTGTGTCATGCAAGAGAGAAACTGGCTTGGAACAGAATCTCACTGTTCAATTTGTGGTTTTACTCTTCAGTTAAAGTTACCCTTGATCGCAAAAGAATGCATGTGGAAGGAGGTGATCTGCCAGGCTTGTTTATCAGCAAGCATTTTCATCTCCACTGGGGTAACGGCATCGCCATGCCTGGATCTGAACACACTGTGGATGGCAAACGATACCCTATGGAGGTATGAATATAATGTAATACAATAAAGCTTTGTTTTTATTACTGTTCTTATGAAAGGTCTTGCGTCTCAGTTGCATGTCGTAAATAAGGCTGAGCATAATGGAAGCATGTCTGGTGATCCAGAAATGGCAATTCTTGGTGTCTTTATTGAGGTACGTTGCCTTTTCCTCTCTCATATTTGTTGAAAAACTATTTCAACAATGTTTAATTGAAATGTCACCCACAGGCCTCTAATGACATTGGGAAACCAACGAGCTGGGAGATCTTAACATCTTATCTTAAGAAAATCGCCAATGCAGGTTTGGCCACGATCCTATGAGGCAAGTAGTTGTATGAAATATGCTGGTAATGTTCATAAATGTATTCATTTTGTCTAAGGTGATGTAGCACGCATTTCCCACAATATCTCCATGAATGATCTGCTTCCTGGAGTGGACAGGACAAAATATTACCGTTATATGGGCTCTATAACCACACCAAACTGCACTGAAGGTGTTGTGTGGACCATCTTTAAAGACCCAGTCAAAGTCAGCCAAAATTTGGTAAGTCTAGTGGATTTTTAGCACCGAAAACAGTGTCTTCTCGACATGTTGAAAACATGAACCAAACTCTTCCAGTCTCAGCTACAACTACAGTGTTTGAGGGTGGGTCAAAGTAGACATTGTTCGAGGGCAGCCAATGAAGACCATAGGCTGGCATTATGCAAATGTGTTACATTGTTGCGTAGGATTGTAACAGGAAGTGAGACTAGAAGACGAGCTCCAGCAGCCTTGTTCCGCTCCTATGGCTTTCGTAACGTTAATAAATCTTTAATACATTACCAGTCATCCTTGAATATGACTTCTGCCCGAGTCCCATCGTATTATCCATAGACATAATGGTATTCTCCACCGGCTGTAGAGGTGAAGATAACTCCCATGATTCCTTGAAATCAAGGTGTCATCAAGCTTGCTTTATGAATAAACTACCTCTAGTGGTGAAAAATTATATGGTGTGCCTTTAAGATGTTATATAGTCTTTGGTATAACTGACTCTGCATCACATTAAGTTTCTTTAGCTGTAGTCCAAATGGATAGAATTTACGTACAATTCAGTTTTCTTAAAATGAACAATTTAGGCCTCAATTCTTGAGACATTATTTTCTCAGCATCTTCAGGTTTTAAACTGCTTTTGTATTCTCTAGATTGACCTCTTCGCTAAGACTGTCTACATCAACAACGCCACCAATTCTTCTCTAATGACCAACACTTTCCGGAGTGTTCAGCCCATCAATGGCAGGATTGTGATGTCACAGGTAGCAGGTTCCAAAACTTCTGGCCAACTCAAACCAACTACATCAACCACAAAACCAACTAAACCAACATCAACCACAAAACCAACTAAACCAACATCAACCACAAAACCAACTAAACCAACATCAACTGCAAAAACAACTACATCAACAGCAACAAACCCATCCCAGGCTCTTGTGCGCCCACTTCTGAGTCTCGTACTCCTGTACTGCATCCTACATTTGTTCTAAAACCGGTCGACGAAATGAAGGTACTTTTGAACTGGTGTCTCTAGAGTAGACCTGATGGTATAATATTCCTTTAACATTTTTACAGATGTTTAAAAAAAAGCACATTGTAAACATTCATGTAAATTTTGTCTGGTTTAATGCATCATTCTTATTGTCAAGGTTTAATATTGCTGTGGAAAGACTTCAGCTTAGTTTCCTCGCGCTCAGCTTGTTTCCTGCAACGGTTTCTTACGGAAGTGTGGATGTCTCCCAAGTTGTACACTTGAAGGTCTTGAACATTTTGGTTGTGGTGGTTTATAGAAGAGTGTTTGATTTGGTGCACATTTTGAAAAACATTTGAGCATGTGTTTGGACTTTTAAATGCACTTATTTTAATATTTGACTACAGTGGCAGCTTTGCAGTTTGAAATGGAAAGCAGTGAATGTAGGCAACAGGCTGAGGGTGAAGGACATTGATTTTAAACTTGGCTTTAGGAGGAAAAAGCCTGCTAATCCTTTTTCTCCCCAGAAAAAGGTTCTTTTGACGTTTCACTCATGGCTATTTTGTAGGTTTTCACTATAAAGTTTGGATTTGTTAGTACACCAGGCTGATCTCATGAAATCTCATGTGCGTCTCTATAGCACACATTGTATTTATCGTGCAATTTATACAATGTGTGCTTTAGAGATGCATTTCATGAGATCGTGTTAGTGCACAAGGTTTTGTTTGTTTTCCCCAGTCCCTTCTACAAAAGTGTCTTGTCTAATATGTGAATGTTTGTCAATGCTTCAGTGCAGTATTCAACCAGTCATTTGAGATTTTTACTCCTTGCTTTTTTTAAATGCATATTACTATTGTCTTAAGGTGGGAAAAAAAATCATTAAAGTTACTAATTGTATCAAATTTTTTTTCAGTTCCTTCAACTCTAAAATGGAAAATTCTGTATATTAACAGTACATTTTCTGTACTATTCACGGATAATCCTTTAACAGAAATTTCTATTTTTATAGCATATCTTTTGGTAGCAAATAATAGCTCCAACATTCATTTGCCTAACATGCCACATGGCAACTAAATGTTACCTTAACAGCTTATTTGACATTTAGCAAAACATAATTTTCAGGTTTTACCACAAGTATCAGAATGGCTTCCAAACATCTGAAATCCGACTTTAAAAAACAACTTTGGCCGTGGTCATCTGCGTGTGTAATGGCGCTTGCGTCTCAAACTTTTCGCCCCGATCAGGTTCTTGTTCCCACAATGCAACGTATAATTCAAAATATGGGTAAAAGACAAATATGGAAAAATTATTTATACAATTTATATCGTGTATTTTTACAGAACTTTTTTTTTTAGTGTGCAGCTAGCAATTTACTGCTTGCACACACAAAGTACATACGCTAGACTGAAGGTGATTCAGTGCCCCGATATACTAACTCACGTCAAAGTTATTTTTCGTTCTTTGCTTGAGGGGAAAAAGTTGGAAATACCTTTGCAGCTGTACTGTTAAAGACACCCAGACACAGTCCACAGATGAGGTAGGCTAATTAAAATGACACTTATGATTGTGTAATTATAAAGTATATTTAAAACTATTATACAGATCTGGATATTTTAGACTGTATTTTGAATTAATCGCTCTTTGTATGACATTGCCGTAACATTACAGATGAGCTCTTTTGGCATTATCATAAATATTGTATGCTGCGTTCACGCCATGTTGTAATTACCAAAAATAAATAAAACAATTATGGTAATTATGACATGAAACAAACAATTAAGCTGTGTTCATGTCATGTTTCATTGCATGGAAAAAAGGTGCACTCATAAATGTCACATAGGCTACTTTTGATTTTTCCCTGCAAAAAAGGACTTCACGCAAAAATCGGTTTACAGGCTTTTAAAGACAACCTTGGGAGTCAAGGAAGGTCTCATGTTCTAAGTTATGTTACAAGTAGTCTCGCGTAGCCAGACCTTCAGACTGACGGCTGAAGGTCTGGAATTCATAGCAGCTTTCTTTGGCCAAGGCCCGCCCATAAGGCCGTTTGACCGACATGTCAAACAACCAATTACAGTTCGTTTCGTTCAGTGTCACGTTTCGTTGCGTGGAAATGTCCCCACAACAACAGATCGGCGTGCAACCATAGACTGCAACAAGTCAGTCAGCATAGAAAATCAAAGAAGGAGAAGAAAACAAGCAGTAAGTCATTGATCTGTTTGTCCACGTATAACAACAATTGCGTCTGCATTACCACATCTGATCAAAACACCGAGTAAATCAGTAGGAAACGCAATTACACGTCTGCGCTTTGTTTCCAGGCGGACCGAAAATAAGCGCGACACTCGCGCCCCCCGGAAATCCGATAAAATTCAACCAATCAGATGACGACTTCGACATTCCTGAAGTGTTTCCAGTTAAGTGTACCATATGCATCAGACGTTTAGCCAACGTTCCGTGGGCGTGACGTCTGAGGCTGAGACTATGTTACAAGCTGTTCACACGTTGGTGTAAGCCTGTTTATCGGTCCAATGGCGGTTTTCCAATAATACGGGTGAAGGTCTTGCGCGTTACTGTCTTTCCTTTTACGCAACACAATAAGATTAAATGAAATACATTTTCTCATATCTAGTAGCCTATACCTCGTTATTTCATCTGACTCCATAAATGAAAAAAGGTTTTAATGATATCTGAGCATCATTAAAAGTAAGCAAATGTTTGATTGTTCTTTTAAACATTTATTTATTTATTTATATATATATTTACTTATTATTATTATTATTATTATTATTATTATTTTTCTCAGATTAGGAAACTGTCCTTTTGAGGTCCTCACGCCTTCTGTTTTACGTGGGTCTCACGATCACAAACTCGCCAGCTTCGGTCACTAAACGTAATTGGCTATCTATCTGAGATGGTCACATTCACGCTTAATCAAAGTTACTTTGGTATAGCCCCCATGGTGTTTGCATACACTTGAATTTAAAGTAACGTTTACTACAATAGAGGTATGGCCACTACTACAGATATAAGTCGACCAACTTTACTTTTCTTATAATAGCTTTGGATTGGCCATTGTGATTTCTCTTCTACGCTTATCTAAAGTAACATTAAATTAAAACAGAGGTAAAACACACCCAGATTTAGGTTAGTCAAACAGTATTTGCTGCCCTAAACGAAAATTAATCATTTCAAAGATAATAAATACAAAACCTCAAATGCTCTGGAATAAAGAGAAAAGATGCGAACCTGACATTAGAAAATACATGATCTAATCTGAGTTACTAATCTGAGTAACAAATCGCCACGAGCCTTCTTCAGCATCTCCCTAAATACTCAGCCCAAGGCAGAAACCTCTTTTCAAATGTAAACATGAGTTCACAGTTGGAATTTGCATTAATCACCGTCCCAGACTTACTGGGGACAGGAGTTGATTTACATGGGGGCACACCCACAGCAGTTAACAAGATATCTCTAAACTATCCACACCTTATTACCTTTTTGGTTTACTTCTGTGGGAATGAGACCTTTGTACCAGTCGCACTGAGACATTTCAAATGAGACCAAACATGTGTAATACTGTAGTATAATTATTCACATTAAACCATTTAGATTCTTGGGTGAATTTTGGTGATCTCAGCATGAGAGAGAAGGAATGGGGGAAGAGGGAAAGAGATGTAGATTAGGATGATTCTGAGGTGAGACTTGCGTCTCGAATGGTGCACGAGTGAGTTCAAATGTGAGTTACAAATTTCCTTTGTTCTCTCAGAGAGTTACCCTCTCTTCCAGTTTTTCCAGTCTTACTGGCAATAAAAAAGCAATGAATACATGGAAATTCTTACATTATAGCCCCTTTAAAGACATTTCTAGTGATCTTCTGATTATTTTTTTCAAATATTTTAAAATGTACAGATGTTTTAAACTAATGACCAATAAAACTATGGCCCATCTTCTAAAATGTCTCAAGACTGCGTCCCAAATGACATTGTTCTGCATTTTCTTTTTGGAATTTTCAGTGTTTATAGACTTCTCACACTGTTTATACTACAAAATGGCATAGAATAGTGCATTAGTACACAATTTTCAAATTGTGTCAGAACGAATAGATAACATTTGGAATGAGATGTGTGGGTGTTGAACATAAAGGTCACTTGAAATATTACATTTCCCTCCCATGTGGCTCAAATGGGTTGGCCTTTGCATGAACTTTCTTTGCCAGCTGATCTGGTTTCATATGGCCACATTATTACTGCAGGTCGAAACTCATTACAAAAGAGGAAAACGTTTCTAAACTCATGTGGGCAATTTGATTATTCCACACAATGGTCCAGTGATGTCTTTTGTATTATTAATACAGTAGTGCCACCTTTGAGGGTGACCATAGTTACACAATATCAACTGATACAGTATCTGTTAACAAAGAATGCTGAATGTGCAACCAGTGGATTGACAGTCAGTTGGGGTTATTAAATGCAAATGCATTTATAGGGTTAGTTCACCCAAATATTTAAATTCTATCATTCATTACTCACCCTCATGTTTAAGCAGTGTTCATGTTATGTAAGGGTTGCTTGCTTTCTCATGATAGCATGAAGTTCCAATAAACTTCCAATAAACAAAAGTTTATTATAAAAAAAATATTTTGAACAGTATAAAAAATAATATACTTTTCATTGTATGGCCAATGTAGGCAACATATGGGCTTGAGGTACGTCTGCTGAATTAGCCAATACAGGGCTAATTCAGATAGGGCTGACATGGACCCTATGGACAAACCCTTTTAAAGAGGTATTTCACCCAAAAATGAAAATTCTGTCATTAATTACTCACCCTCATCTCGTTCCAAACTCGTAAGACCTTCGTTCATCTTCGGAACACAAATTAAGATATTTTTGATGAAATCCGATGGCTCAGGGGGGCTCCATTGACCGCCATTTAATTAACACTTTGAAGGCCCAGAAAGGTAGGAAAGACATTGTTAAAATATTCCATGTGACTTCAGTGGTTCAACCTTAATTTTATGAAGCGACAAGAATACCCTTATCTTTAATATGTGTTTCCTGAAACTTGCTTAGTTAAGTATACCTTCTGTAAGTCATACGTTCGGAAGGTTGGTCTGGACCACTCTTAGCTTTACCTTATCACTGTTGCAGGGCTATACGAATATAATTCAGAAGTTTTAATACAGCCAGACAGTGTTCAATTAGGCGAATTCAAGTGTTTTCATGCAAAGAATAAAATTGTCATTACACTGATTGTTGTTAGATTTTTAATTATATTATCCAAAGGTACATCAGCTGGCAAACCATTAAAGGCTTAATAGTCTATTTAAAGGGAATGATTGTGGTGGGGAGTTTGCTTAAACTATGGCAGCGATACAGCGAATAGTTGTTCTTAAAGACGGCGCCATCTGCGGAGCGCTTTCAAAGGCCAGTGAAAGCATACTGTCAGTTAAGTCCTATTCGGACGCTAATATTGTTTCTCATGGGCTCGTCCGGTATTTTAAACATTTACAGGGGTAAGTCGTGGTTTTAGTGCCGTCGGAATCCATAATGTTAGTGTTTTTTCTCACCCAACCCGCGTAAAAATCCCTGGCCAAATTACCTACTGTTTTTTGACAAACAGGTTGTGTGGTAATTTGATTGCCGTCTGAATCCACATCTCTGAGTTTACAAGAAGAGATTCAAAATTCACTGTTTTAAATCCTTTTTGATCACTGCCGAGCACCGTACGTAAGATGTACACTTTTATTACTGAAATGCTGGAAAATATTTACAAGAACAATATTTCATCGCAGCTCCACCTCAGCGAACAAAAATAGGAAAGAGAAGAAAGCACGTAAAAGTTTGAAATGGTTATTATGGGAGCAATATATGATACAATTTTAAAATATGTAGGCTAGGCTATTATAGTTTGCATTTATTAGGACTCATGGGATATTATAAAAAAAAACGATTTCAACAATTTCTGAAGTGCTTCTTTTATAAAGAACACCGCTTTCTCGCATAATGCAGTGAAACAGCCCCTGCACGAGAGAATAATTGATTCTCGAGCCATCGATATCAACCAATTCAGCACCTTCGCCAAGGACAGCACTGGGTAACGTCGCACGTAAGAAGGTATATCTTAAGCAGCTTCCTAAGGTATGGTTCGGGGAACACGCCTAGAAATGGTATACCTTTAGTTAAGTTATACCTTAAGAGTCTTCGTAGCACGCTAAGAGACAACGTTATCGAGAAACGCAGCCCTGGAGAGTGTGTGTGCTGCATCCATTGTGATATTGTCATGCCACATCTTGAAAGTTTGGATAATTCAGAAGATGAGACGACACGTATCACAAGCTTGCATTGTGGTGCTCTTGTGAACGCATGTCGGATACTGATATGAAAGAGAAGAAATTATTGACTAAAGTTTTATTTTAACAATGTCTTTCCTACCTTTCTAGGCCTTCAAAGTGGCCCTGAGCCATCGGATTTCATCAAAAATATCTTAATTTGTGTTCCGAAGATTGGAACGACATGAGGTTGAGTAATTAATGACAGAATTTTCATTTTTGGGGGAACTATCCCTTTAAGACCCACATTGGAGCTAATTCAGATAGGGCTGACATTAGACCCACCATGAAATGTTGGTTGGACTAAGAAAGTGTAAGTAAAATAGTGTGTGTGAGAGAGAGGGAGATGAGGAGAGAAAACACAATTTACAAAGACAGTGGACTCATATTAATATGAATGGAAGAAGTGCGATATAAATATGGCATACCTATGACATACGCACAAGTTTGTGTCATTGTCTCAACATCCTACGGAATTTCCATGAATTAATTTGACCATGCCACAAAAAAAGTTTCCTTTAAAAGACGCACAAGATCCACATTCTTCCAATACCGTACATTCTACTGCTTCTGAAACGAAACCTTTTTTATGACTGTTTGTTCCATAACAGGTCTCGAAGGTCTACATTCTTCCAAAAGATGATTTTCCACCTCTGCAAAGGATATTTTAATAATGCGCAGTTCGCTCTTTGACGTGCAATTACTATGAATGGGGTCTAAAGCTTACAGTTTCAAAAAGGATGTAAAAAAGTAGCCAATTATTCATTCACTAATCTACAGGGGCTATGTGATTACTTTTTGTGTGTGACAGAATAAAGTTTAAGTGGTTAATATCTGACATGCGCACTAGTTCCCCTTGCGCATGAGAGTTCAATGATTTCCAGTTCCTCAATAAAGTTATTCTTTTGAGTCCCTCTTTTCAAGGATTCATTTAATCCGGTGTGACCAAATGAATACATACTTGTTAAATATAATCTAAAACCTGAATATGATCTCCAACTGTTAATAAGATAAGTATAAATACCACAGCGTGAAGTCTGAAACATAAAGGCTGATTGTGTAAGGATAAAATGTTCTAGAAATGGTTTTACAGGTGCAGTGCAACGCTGCGGCATTACAATTCAGCTTGTTTTGCAAGTTTTACAAGGTTTTCTTTGTGTGAAGTTTTGTCCAAATATGTCCTTGATTGAAATTCAAGCTAATTCTCAGTTGAGGCCTATTAATTAAACTATAAAGGTCTTGATTTAAGAACAAAGATGGGATTTACTGAAAGTGTTCATTAGATATTCATTTCATCAAACATTTATTCAAGAAGTGAGTGTTTACAACGTTAAATTAAGTGTATTGTTACACAATCTTTATCTCAAACATATCTGAAATGTGATCCAGAGGGTGTGTATTTCAGGTTTGCTGATTGTTGAACCCAGACCACTAAAAGATCCGGTTCCATTCCAAAGGCGATAAAAAGGACAAAATGTTCTATTACGCTTTCGGGTGCCATACATTTGGGTGTAAACTACTGTCACACTTGGCTTTTTTTCGCAAGTCCTTTGTGGATCGTGTTTATTGTTCAAAAAAATTCCTTCATCCATTTAAAAGAGTGCCATTCAGTAATGTGATATTAGTACTGACAATTCCATCAACCTTCAAACGAAAAATAATCTTATCACGGCAGTTATACAAGTTGCAATACTGTTATATAAATAGAAAAATAATAATGACATTTATAATTATAATAACAATAATTATATTTTGATAATTATAATGACAATACCATGGTTATTATAATTAATTAAAACCATAAAAACATTGTCATTACTTAAAACTAGCCTATATAATTTAAGATAGTTGCCATGGCAACATTTTCGGTTCTTTGTGGTAGATAATCAAATAAGACGAAGATGATTTTATTAACAAATTAACAGAAGATAAACCATAACCAAACTTAGCTAAAATGTTAAATGTAAAATGGAGAACGACAACTAAGATGAAAAACACAGGTGGAGCAAAGAGGGAACTAATTAGTAACCATGGTAACAAACAAGAGGGTAATGCCAAGGAGTTCTAATAAGAACACAGGCAAACTAAGCAGACACAGTTTTGTGGAAAAAACTAAACAATGTTCATGTGACAAATACTAAAATCACACTATTCCATATTAAAACACTATTTCAAATATAAAATCCTTATAAGTAAATATATAATATAAATATATTTCATAGGATTTTTTTGTTTGTTAAAGGGATGTTATCATACTCACCCTTATGTTTCAAACTTATATGACTTAATTCTACGACACACAAAAGATATTTTAAGTGTCTCAGTGGGGTGTTTTTTGTGTGTTATTTTGTACATACAATGAAAGTCAGTGTTCTTTTGACCCCACTGACTTTATTGTATGGATAAAAACTATTTAGCCTAAATATTGAAACATTCTTCAAAAGATTGTTAGTGTCCCCCAGAAGAATGAAAGTCAGGTTTGGAACGAAATAAATGATGACAGAACTTTCTTTTTTTTGGGTGACCCTTAAAGACCGTAATTTCCACTGAAACAGGAAGACAGGGCGGGACATATCGAGCAGCTCCTCCCCTTTTTTAAAATAGCCAATCGAGTTTTGTTTATATGACAGCTCGGCCAGAGCTGTTGAGCTCAGTAAAGCCGCATTTGACAGCCACAGTCTACTAGATTCCCCTTTAGATTTAATATGAAACTAAAGCAAAACTGTGAACATAATGGATGTGTAGTTTGAAAAGTGTGTAATTTATGTTGGTGCATTTTATCTCTTCTACTTGTCAGTGTTGTTTCAAATGCAGAGTCTGTCTATCCGTCTCTCCTCCTAATCTCCTCAATCGCTTTAAAATACAGCATTCTGTGTACAAATCAAACGGGTCCGATACGTTTCTGATCTGCGTCGACTAGTAGTGCATCACTATTCCCCCTCCACTATCCTGTCTACACGCTCCTGTATAAAGGGAAATGTTTACATTTGATTAAACATAAAAAAACACAAAAAAGCTTTCTGATTTCTTCCTTTAAAATACCTAAATAAATCATCTCACAGAAATGTAATCCTATTGTTAAGATCTTATGTAATAAGCAGTTCCTTTATTAGTGTGTTTATTGTAATTAAGTCAAATGTTCAAATACTTTCATTGTCTATGTGCCATTTATTTATTTTAGTGTAAGTCAGACGTTTGACACACGCACGCACACACGTACACACGTTGGGCTTTCATGTTTTATGGGGACATTCCATAGACATAATGATGTTTATACTGTACAAACTGTATATTCTATCCCCTAACCCTCCCATTAAACCTACCCATCACAGAAAACTTTCTGCATTTTTACATTTTCAAAAAACATCACTTAGTATAATGAGCTGTTTTCCTCATGGGGACCAAAAATGTCCCCACAAGGTAAACAATTACTGGTATTACTAGTATTGGAAGACATTTACCCCCATAACACACCCACAACACAGACACACACAGTCATGGTTTCAGTCAGCTGGTATTTCTGACTTTATGATAAAAACATTTCTAGAATGCTAGAAATGCCTTTTTTTGTCTCATCACGTCTTCGTATTTTAAATTTCTTTTTTGGTATCATTGGTATCATTTTGAAATCCAATTATTTTCTGCATGCAAACATTGTTACATAAATTATACTCAGTTTTGCCTAAAGGTGTAAGTCAAACAATAACTAGTCTTTCCGGATCAATGTTCATCTAACTGTAGGTCCATTTAAACTGTGTCTAGGAAGGAAGAACACTGAACATTCCAGTTCTATTGACTAATGTCTGGCTAACGTCATGACTGAAACACTCATCTGTCAAACTTCATACTTACAACAAGCTCTGAGCAGGGTTATTTACTAAGACTAAAACCATAACATCTTTGTTACTTGAAAGAAAATGAACGTTAAGTGAAATAAATATTTTACACACAACAAATATGATTTAATTATTTAAAAAAAACAATAAAAATGACAAATACACACAATAAAATTAATAAAACATTAAATTTAAAATGAAAACAGATAATACAAGATAATACAGAAATAAAAACAAATTAAAAAATATTTAAACTATGGTTTCACTTTATTTTGATGGTCCCCTTCAGACATTCTGTTGACTATAAGTAATGTTACTCCTGAATGTCAATTAACTCTCATTAGAATATTAGTCAACCGAATGTCTGAAGGGGACCTTCAAAAGAAAGTGTAACCTATAATATTATCTCAGTAATACAAAATTGGATTGAAAAATTATTTTAAGTACATACATTTAAGTCATTAGCAATAATTAAATCTGGACTCTTTAAATTTGCAAAAGATATTGAGATGCGCTGTGCTGCCAGATTAAAAAAAATAAAAGGATAAATCTTGTTTAAAACACACTTACAGTATCTTGCCTTGTCATAAAAAAGTACAATTATTTGATATTTTAAGAAACTCAATTAACCATGACACATTTTCTGTGTTTCTGCACATTGGTTGCATTGAATCGCAAGACAAAAGTTTCTCAAATAAGAAGTGAATGCGGTTTTTGTTGTTCATAGAAATAATACAATAATAAACTTATTTTCATGAGTTTTATTCTTAATCAATGAGCCTTTTCTCTTCATTGTGATATCGGGACAGTTGCATTACTTTTATGAATTACATTTGTAAGAATGTTTTAATAAATATTTAGATCCAGACAAAAAAGCATCATGACTCTGACCCAAATACTTTTATCAAAATGTCCCAGCAAAATTCCAGGCCCTGTTAATTTAAGCAAGGCCATAGATGAGGCGCCTCATTTATAAAATGTTGCGTAGAAACCATCCTACACTTATGATCATGTGTGATACGTTTAATAAATGAGGCCCCACATGAGTCAAACTCCGCTCCTGACTGTCAGACAGAGTTTAGCTCCAAAACACCAGCCTGGAGGTTTCTAGTGATCCTGAAGACCTTGATTAGCTGGTTCAGGTGTGTTTAACTAGTGTTGGAGTTAAACTCTGCAGGACAGCGACACTCAACTGAATTTGACACCCCTGCTTAGATAACACAGCTAACCTTTTGAAGTTCTGCCACGGTGTGTGTTAATGCCCACAAGTGGATCCTACTTGTCATTGCAGCTAGAGATCATATGGGCTACATACAGCATATCTCAAGCTGCCTTCATGATAAAAATTATTATAAATCTTCGTACTCTATATTTTTACCCTGTAGTCGCAGAACAATGCAATAGGGTAACAGTAAAAGCTATAAATAATGAATTCATATAGTTAATATGATATTCATTTCAACCTTGAACCTTATTCTAAAAAAAAAAAAAAAAAGCTTAAAAATAATCTATTTTAATATACGTGTACGTTAAACCTGCATAGATCAAACCATGTCTTTTACTATGTGAATCTGCTCTTAAGTAATCTTTGGATATAATATAATATCACTTTAAGTGCTTTGAGACAGTCCATGTAAAATAAGGCTGATGAGTTATTGCAGGTCGAGGTCTATATGAAGACACCTGGATAAAGCAGTACTATGGCTGACAGTAACCACGATGAAGCACTCATCTGTGAGGCTCCATTGAGGTCACAGTGACAGTCTCCTTTTTGACGTGGGTTGTCTGGAAGTTTGGTTGGAGTTGGCTCTGGACACTTCATCCAATCAACTGCGGTCGATCTGCGACTGGCACGGTCTTGGTCCAATTCTCCGCTCTTCAGCACCCAATACGAGTTGTTCTTGAAGAAATAGGCATCTCCTGAGAGGCAAAGCAAGAAGATGGATCATAGGCATGATGGGAACAAGTTGCCTTCTATGAAACATTCAGGAAGAGGACACTAAATAAAATGTGTCCAAGATTGTGGACAATATTTTTTTAAATCCAGTTTTTTCATTCAAATAATGAGTGAAGACGATAATGTTAAAAATCATGGTTGATAATTCTGGTTCATTTGTCACACTGGACATGGAAGATCAAGCCGAGTGCATTGCATTGTGGGATATAATACAGTGGTTAATTCCAGGTAGGGAAAGATGGGGGAAGATGAACAAGGTGCATTTACTTTTAAATTATTACATTTAGATATAGCACATGCATCATGTTATTAAGGGAAATAAAAGGAGAAATTTGCTAATTTATTTCTCATAACACAAATGTAAAATTACTACCGATGTAAGATGGCCACCTACCAAGGGTAAACTTTTACGGAATGTTTAAATTACTTTTGATATAATTTGTAATAATATTTATATACTGGTCAATTTTAAATGGTCATTAATGTCAAACACTAAATCATCATCTAGCCTATTTAAAAATGTGTTTTTTGCCAGTTTAGTTTCTCAGTAAAAGAGATTCATCTAAGGTAATTTTATTCTATGATTATGAAACGATATGAATACATATTTAATTGCTCATATTAGATATAATAGCAACACTATAAATTCAATTTGATTGATTTCCCTCAATTAGCCTATGGGTAAATGAATAGTGATGTTTGAAATGTAACTCTGGAATTATTGAATAACCCCATGAATTAATATAAAATGTAAAAGAAAAACAACACTAGTAACAACATGCCAATTGGGGTCTTCTGTGCCAATTCTGAGGGGGCATCTTACTCCAAGGGTCTCATTTTATATTTTCACTTTCAAGTAAAACAATATATTTTACTCCACGATTTTGAAGATATTAATAAGTCCACAAATCCCTCATTAACAAATGTGACCCTGGATCACAAAACCAGTCACAAGTCGCACGGGTATATTTGTGGCAATAGCCAACAATACATTGTATGGGTCAAAATTTTAAATTTTTCTTTTATGCCAAAAATCATTAGGATATTAAGTAAAGATAATGTTCCATGAAGATAGTTTGTACATTTCCTACCGTAAATATATCAAACATGTATTTTTGTGAGTGAATGCAGCACAATCGTGAACATAAATGAACAACTTTAAAGGCGATTTTCTCAATGATTACATTTTTTTGCACCTTCAGATTCCAGATGTTCAAATAGTTGTATCTCGGCCAAATATTGTCTTATCCTAACAAACCATACATCAATGAAAAGCTTATTTATTCAGCTTTCAGATGATGTATACATCTCAATTGCATAAAATTTACCCATGTGACTGGTTTTGTCGTCCAGGGTCACAAATAGACACATTTAACATAATACAATATCAGTGTCCAGATGTCATGTCTAGAAACAGAAAATTCCATCAAATATCTATTAAGTTTCTGCTCACAAAATCTCACATATGTTAATATTCAGATTTAAGAAGAGCAAACCCTCTGATATTCAGACTGACAAAATTAAGAAAAGCACTGACATTCATTAAATGTGTTAAAATGAGATTTTGTGCCATCTATGATCAAGAAAAAAAATTAAGGTGGGCACCTGACGCCATCACCGTATATTTGGGGAATTTTGCAAATCCGGTTCCATTGTCCTGAATCATTGGCTGCATCAGAAATCGCATTCTTCCCTACTATATAGTAGGCGAAAAACAGCATTTGACAAAAGAAGTATATCCGAACTCACAGTACTCATAAGAGAAGGCGAAATGTCCCCGGATGACCTACTACTTCCGGCGAGATTTTAAAGTGTGCATATGATGGACTCTTTACTATCCCATGAGGTCACAGGAGAGGATTTATGAATGGCTGTGAAGCGACGCAAATGAGGCTTGAAGGTCACATGATCGTGAAGTAATTACTTATTCAAAATAAGTACCTACTCAAGAGAGAGCTATTGATGCAGCTATTGTTTGTTTTTTTAAAATAGGTTTTTGGTTACACGCCTAAAATAAGGTCTGTGGTGAACACAAGCTCAAGATATTTTATATGACATAAAATACATTGGACATTTTTGAAGCTTTCACTTGTCTTGTAAAAGGCGGTTGCTAACAAGTAGTTAAATGGGTCTACAGAGGTTGTCGGGGACATTCAACATTATCAACAGGTACAGTAAAATAATCTACTCACTAGTCACTTTCATAGCCTCGTTGTGTTTATAATCGCGCTCTTGCAAACTGTGTCACTCAGCGCTCACTTCAGCGCTCTATTGCAAACAGTTTCACTGACCGGTACAGATTGATTTGAATGATAACAAAAGCTTCTTTTGTATACTAAGCTGAAAATGCACTTAAGGTAAACAGATGTTCTCTACATTACCCTCTCCCCAGGTGATGATGTCATCAGGGGTATTGGGCACACCCTTCCAGAGGGAGGAGGGTCTGGGATAATCTGCGTCTAGACGACGATTCTCAGTCCCTGGCCCTTCATCGAACCTCCAGAACGCTCCACCGCTGAAGATGTAGGTTTTTCCATTATGAGCCCAAACGAAGGCCGCATCCACCCTCTTCACATCCTTTCCATCATGAGAGATCAGCCCCCAGTCAGACAACGGACGTGGATAACCAGAAATCGCCACGGTGTCTTTAAATTCCCAGTACTGTGAGCCTACGTAAAAAAAAAATGTAAAAAAAAGTTTACAAGCAATCACTTACAGAAACAAGCATTTTCAGACTGATTTCTGCCATGACAACTCCGGGAGTGTTTGGCATGTAATGGATATGACAATGTTGATATTGGCGAAATAGATCTGCAACGCTGCTGCTGTTATTGCTGCAGCTGCAACAAGTACAGGACTTAACTTTAAAACTAACTTTAGCTGGACAATAACTTTATTCTAGAGCTGCTGTAAAGCCAAAACAATCTATGTTACTTTCATTTCCTATTATCACTGTAAAGCTGCTTTGAAAATCTATGTTGTTAAAAGTGCTATGTAAATGAAGTTGACTTGACTTGCTATGGCCAATACATACACGACACGCTGCTGTGAGCAAGTAAGACATGCTGCTGCTGCTGCACAATATAGCGTACATGAATTACCCGTAGCAGATCTATACAGGTGGAGCTGGGGAAGCTGGAGTGTTTATGAAAGCGCGCTGCACTGTTAAGGCAAATGCTAACCAAGTATATGAAAGTTGAGCAGCGAGATCATTGGCTGCTGATGCAGCAGGAACCAATCAGCTGCGCCCTATAGAGAATTATATTATTGCAAGCGTTTGAGTTAAGGACCTATTAGCCTGCGCCATCTAGAGATTCATTACAGAACTTTGTATTTGTTCTTCCATTGTGCACCCAAATGAATAAAAAGAAACCAACCAATGAAGAAGATGATTCTGCTGTCCTTCTTTCTTTCGTAAACTGCATCTATCTTGTCAGTGCCAGGAGGAAGACCAATCCAGAAGTTTTTTATGAGAGCAGGTTGAAAGGACACGAGAGATCCAGACCGCTGGATTCGCCAGAAAAATGGACCTGACCGAAGCAGAGGAAAAGAAACAAAAATAAATGAACTTAAAATAAATTAAAGAGCTACAAATATATTAAATGTAGCAGCTTTATTATAATCTTTTAAGCTAGGCAAAATCTGTAAATTTCCAGAAATGTTATTTTAGACAGCATAGATTGTACCTTTAAAAAAGAAAACATCTCCTCTGATGTTCCCCACCGCATCAAAACCTCCCTCACAACGATTCTGGACTGTTGGATCCGGTCTAGACAAACAGAGATTTTAATTTGAACAACTTCTCATCGAGTGCTGGAGATGTTATTAGCTATGGCAGTGTATCTACACTATTGTTCAAAAGTTTGGGGCCTGAAAGAGTTTAATGTTTTTGAAATAAGTCTCTTCTGCTCATCAAGGCTGCATTTATTTGACCAAAAAAAAAAACATTAAAACGCTAATATTGTGAAATATTTGTGCAATTCAAAATAACTTTCTACTTGAATCTATTTTTAAATGTAATTTATTCTTGTGATGCAAAGTTGAATTTCAGTGCCACATGATCCTTCAGAAATCATCCTAATATGAAACATTTCTGATTATTATCAATGTTGAAAACAGTTGTGCTGCTTAATATTTTTTTGTGGAAACCGTGATACATTTATTTTCAGGATTAGTTGATGAATATAAAGTTCAAAAGAACAGCATTTACTTGAAACAGAAATCCCTCTGATTATTTTAAAAGTCTTTACTGTCACTTTTGATCAATTTAATTCTTCTTTGCTAAATAAAAGTATAATTAAAAAAAAAAAAAAAAAAAAAATCTTAATGACCTCAAACTTTTGAACAGTATTGCATTTGTCTTGGTAAACATGACTCACTGTAATGGTTCTTTGGGACTAGGTGTTTTTGGTGGTTTGGGTAAGAGTGATGTTGGGTTATTTGGTGATGGTGTTGGTGAGCCTTTCTTCATTCCTGTCAAATGACAAACCAAAACCACAGCCACAACTTTAGATCTGGTCAGCTCGGCTTAAAGGGCTAGTTCACCTAAAAAAATTAATTCTAGAAAAATAAAATTCATTAATTACTCACCCTCAAGTCGTTCCAAACCCATAAGACTTCTGTTCATCTTCAGAACACAAATGAAGATCTTTTTGATGAAATCTCCATTGACATCCTAAGCAACTACCACTTTCAAGCCCCAGAAAGGTAGTAAAGACATCATTAAAGTAATCCATGTATGTCACAAGCTGGGCTAGAACTCAGGTCTCAGGAGTGGAGAGTGAGTGTTCTACCACTTAGCCACAGAGGAGGTAATGTTGGACCCAAACGAAACACTCAAGGCAAAACTCCAGGCAAAGTAGATTTATTTAAAAAAAAGGTACTTTGCAAGTCCAAAAAATCCAACAAAAGTTCTTCTCACAAAGAGGTATTACAAACAGATAATCCAAAATAAAAGATAACAGGAGAGAAATAAAATAACTCCACGAGGGGAGAAAAACACAATCAAATAACTCAGAATAGCTTACTTGGGATAGCTAAGATGACTTGGAAGGACTCGAGAGACACAGCAAGGCGACACATAGCCAGGAGGACTCAAAAACCGAGTGAGGAACAAGGGAAAAAACACAGCTTAAATACTCTAGGGGAAACAACAGGGAAACAAGGCACAGGTGACCTGGATAATGCTAACAAGGAAGAACTAAAGCAGAGGGGAACACAGGTGACCTCTAGAGGCCCGGAGACAAACAACAGGAGGCAGGATGCTGACAATGTAACAGTTTAACCTCAATTTTATGAAGTGACGAAAAAATAAGTTAAAATTAAAAACATAATTTACCACTTTACTTACAAAATATTTATCTCCAACGCTCGTTCACGCAACAACATCCGTTCTCGCGTCAACACAACACGAATGCGTTGTGCTCTCGTGAACACGTGTTGAGATTAATGTTATGTCAAAAAAAATTAAAGAAAAAAAGAAGAAGTGGTAAATTATGTTTTTTCGCAAACAAAGCACTTGCTTCGCTTTATAATATTGAGGTTAAACCACTGGAGTCACATGGATTACTTTACTAATGTCTTTATTACCTTTCTGGGGCTTGAAAGTGGTAGTTGTGTAGCTGTCAATGGAGGGACAGAAAGCTCTCAGATTTCATCAAAAAGATCTTCATTTGTGTTCTGAAGATGAACGAAAGTCTTGCAGGTTTGGAACGACATGAGGGTGAGTAATTAATGACAGAAGTTTAATTTTTGTGTAAACTAACCCTTTAAGGCGAATAACTGGAAAGATCGGTTTACAGATAATGAATTCAGAGCAGCTAACAGATTAAATTTGTGTTACATTTCACATTTTATTTAACTTTACATTCTTAACACATGTTCTTATTTAACCCTCTGATGGTTTACGGGGTCTTTTTGACCCCAAATGACTTTTGCTCAAATTAAAAAAAAAATTCCCTTTGTCCAAATGGTATGAAACCTTCTACGGCTCTCAACACTTTCTAGATCTACAAAAAAAAAAAAAAATTGGAATGATATCTGTTTTTATGTTAGCGTGACAAAAATTGTGACACTCGTGGTCTTCGGGGTCTCTGGAGACCCCGCAATCAAAATAGACAAAATTCATCATCAAAATCAGAAACAACGCAGAACACATCGACAGAAATGGCACAAATAAAGTGGCACACTTCCACCAATGCAAAAAACATCCACAATGCTAAATTATATTGCTCACAACACGCGTGTACACACACACACACACACACACACACACATAGAGGAATACATTTTTGAGACTATAAAAACTGTTCTCTTATCATTTGTAAAATAAAATCATCCAAAATGCAGTACCACCACAAAAATAAATTGGTGACACTGACACATTGAAAATGTGCACACACACACACACACACACACACATTTGTAAGGCTATAATTTGTCAAATAAAATCATCCAAAATGCAGAACCAACACAAATATAAAGTGGTGACACTGACACCGACAATGTGTACTCACACACTCTCTCTCTCACACACACACACACACACGCACACACACACACACACACACACACGCACACACACACACACACACACACACACACACACAGACACAGGAACATTTGTAAGGCTATAATTTGTCAAATAAAATCATCCAAAATGCAGTACCACCACAAAAATAAATTGGTGACACTGACACATTGAAAATGTAAACACACACACACACACACACACACACACACACACACACGCATACACACACAGGAACATTTGTAAGGCTATAATTTGTCAAATAAAATCATCCAAAATGCAGAACCACTACAAATATAAAGTGGTGTGGTGACACTGGCACATCGACAATGTGTACTCACACACTCTCTCTCTCTTTATCTCTCAGACACACACACACACACACACACACACACACACACAATTGTGTGTGTCTAGAATCTAGAATTAGATTAAAAATAAATGATTGAAATAAATGATAAAATCTTAAGACTCCAACATTTCTCTTTGTAACATTTTGTTCAGGTTTGATTCTAATCATAATGTAACATTATTGAAAAACTGGGGGGGGTTTTTTGGTACAAAAAAATGCTAAACTTTGACAAAAATATTTTATTTTTGTTATAATTGTGATTTTATAATATTTAGATATGAATCCAACTGAATCCAACTTGTGAAAAGATATCTTTCAGGTAGTCTAATAGCAAATAGCATATACTGGAGCTCTATAGCCATCTAGTGGTTAAAATTATTATTTTTTATTTTAAAACTGCATTTTCCAAAAAATGGGCAAAAATGTTACATTAAACCATTTAAAATTATCCATGTTATCCCCATGAATGAAAGTTAGAAATCTGGGTCTTTTATAAAGTGAATTTTACATCAAATGCTGTTTTTTTGTAAAAAAGGCTATTTATTTATTTATTTATTTATAGAAATTTAAAAAATATCATAAATTCTCCAAAAACTGCACAAATGTTGAGTAAAAACATTAACAAACAGAATAAAATTACATTTGTAAAAACAAAAAACTATTATCTTGTTACAAAATTAAATGTTATTGTCTGGGGTCTCTAGAGAGACTCGAGTGTAGACATAAATAAAGACCATCAGAGGGTTAAAGAAATAGTTCAATAACAAGCTAAGCTACTGTATTATTTGTGATATGTTTTGTGATTTTGTCCTCATGTTTAGCTGTTATATGGAGAAAAGGAATGTGATTTTTCCTTTGTGTTCCATAGAAAGAAAATAACAGCAAACAGGTTTTAAAAGACCTGAAGATGAGCAAATGATGACACATTATTCAATTTTGGGTGAACAATCCCTTCCAGAGCAGGTGCACAAAGCTTATTAAGCGCATATTCCTACCGTAGATTGACTGAATGGCATAGCGATCGTCAGCTGGAAGAGTGTAAGATGCAATATCACCAACAGCACCCTGGTAATACGGGCGCATGATGGAAGGAGAAGAGGAGGAATGAGAGAGACCGAGGGCATGACCAAATTCATGCACAGCCACCGAGAACAAATCAGTGCCGCTGTTATCTGAAAACATTGAGAGAATAAGAGGAGATTCTCATTCATGTATAATGACATTTTATAAGTGGGTGATTCGTCAATGAAGGACACTTTTGGCTACTTAAAAGCATGAAAAACTTCATCTAAATGATTTAGTATCACATGTCTTACAATAAAGATGAAGTGATGGTAATGACAAACTTCCTTTTTTTTTAACATTTCCTTTTTTTTTTTTTTTCAGGTCTTGGGACTTTTTTAACATAAGTTAGCTAGCAGTCTATTAAAACTGAACGTATAAAACGAATATAGATTAAACAATATTCAAATAAAAACAATTTTCAAATATTAACCTCATAAAACTGCTCTGAAATCAAGAAAACCTGAAAAAAGTTTCTGTTACCATACAGAAATGTAATATATATAAATATAATGTCAGTGCCCATGTATGTCTGCTGCCTATATGAGAATATATGCAAAATTCATATATGTAAAACACATAGACATATATGAAACATATATTTCAAAATATAGCAAAAATGGCCGTTTTCATGTAAGTGTCATATATTTTCCCGTATATGCACATAAATGTGAAATATATGTAAGACGCATATATGTATACATGCATACATGTACTTATATACATCCACTATATATTATTCACTTAAATATAGTATTTTTAATACAGCAATGCAGTGTTTTCTTTGTCATTTTTGACAAATACATCCACAAAGTACCATAACCATATGCCACAGCTTTAAAAATGCATCAGTATCACATGCATGTATGTTTACATACATTTATAAAATATGTGGAAAACAAATATGTATGTCACATATTTATACTTAATGTTGTCCATATATGCGAGAAACCAATACTATAGTGTAATATATGCGGATATATGGTATCATATATGGATGAACTCAAATATTTTCTTCACATGTTTGGACACATAAATGTTCATAGATGTTGCAGGCATATATTGTGTTCTCAGATAAGTCAAATATATGTATAGATATATGTCATGCTATTTAAAATATAAGTACATATATGGCCATATATTACATTTTTGTATGTGCTTCACTTCTCATTTCCGTCAAATGTTTTCTAAAATTCTTGGCATGATGGAAATGACAGCAATACTCCTTTGTTATACAAATAATACTCATAAGCCCCAAAATTAGGAAGAATTTAATATTGTAACACTTAAAATTAGGGAAAAAAAGGTCATTTTAAAGAGGGCTTCTACATCAGTTTAAAGCTTTTATAAATATATTTGGGTTTAAAATACAATTCACGAGTTCGTTTGATCATATAATCATACGGCATAGGTGAACAGATTTGGCTTGCTGTCCATGATTGAAAGTTTGCTCTTAAATCAATTTTTGAGAAATACATTAAAAAATAAATATAGGCTTATGGGATGCTTTAGAGAATGCGTCATCGGAAGATGTAAGCTAAGATTTTGCTTGTATACCCATATACCCATCCTCTCAAACTTAATAATGAAACTGAATAATGAAGCTATTGTCTTCTGTAGAGCTGCTTATAGCTGAATTGAACTCATTTCTTGAACTGAACTGAAAAAACACTGAACTAAACTTAGCTGAATAATAAGATATCTTCTGTAGAGCTGCTTTTCAGCTTAAATATCCTTTGTTTCATAATTTCATGAACATTAACTGTTATTTTCCTGTTTATTACCGTGAAGCTGCGTTGAATTTGTATTGTATAAAGTAATATATAAATAAATGTGACTTCACTTGGTGACTTCACCAGACAGAAAATATCCTAAAAAGTAAAAACAGTTCATTTGCAAAAGCATTGAATTTGATTAATCCACAAATATTCTGCTTTGGGACTGTTATTCATCCATCAATCAGTGAATATTTAGTAATGCTTGTATATCTTGCCTCCGTAGGTCCAGCTCTCCTCATCATCAAAATGTGTATCTCCAGCAAGATCATACTCCCCTGGGAAGAAGGCATGAGCAAGCGTCCCTCCCCTCCCATCAAATGGATATCCGTCGTCGTGGAGCGAGCGGGCGAAAGAGATCTTAATATCGGCTGTGTCCTGCTCGCTTGGGGAAGCAGCATGAAACTTGAGGTTGGTGACATCACTCCAGGTTTTAAAGGCATAGGCCATTATAGGTTGTACAGCACTGGGTTTAAGGGATGGATGGAGGGATGGGTAATTCTGGACGCTAGTAGGCAAAACGGAGATAAGTTAGTGACTGCATATTTAAAAGGGTTATTGTAAGTTATTACGCTCGGCAGTGACCATCCAGCTAACAAAAATATGTTCTAAGAAGCTTTTGCTAATGTTCCCATTAAGTTATGATAACATTATTTCTGAATGTTCTCTGAACATTCAAAATGTCCAGTTTTTTTTAAATATTTATCCAGCAAACATTATGGAAAAGTTACTTTTGAATGTTCTCTTAACATTCTGGAGCAAAGTTCAACTAAAATGTTTTAAAAAGGCTGTAAGGGTCGGTTCGCACAGAATGTGTTTTTGCTGTTAAAAACGTGAGACGCAGGTCGGTGGAACAAAAAAAGCTCAGGGTTTTTAAAAGTCGAACTAATTTTAACTTGAGCGCCACGGTTTTTTGAAAGCCGTGTCATGCGCAGGACCCTGCGACGCTGAAACAACACTGAACTAAACTGAGCTGAATAATAAGATATCATGTTTCATAATTGATGAATTTTACAATATTAACACTGTTATTTTCCTGTTTATTAACATGTCGTGAATCTGCTTCAAAACAATATGAGTACAATTTTATACAACTTTATACAATTTGTATTGTATAAAGTAATACATAAATAAATGTGACTTCACTTAGGTTGACTATATTTTTAAGCATTTTTTTTCTGTGAAAAAAACTAATTTTAACTTGAGCGCCGCGTTTTTAGAATGCCGCGCGAGACACTGAAACGGTTAAAGACGTCCGTCTAGCGCGTTTACATTGAAAAATAATGGAAAAGTAGCGCAGTGGAATGGAAAATTAAGAATGATGTTTTTATGCAAACATTTTGAGAAAATTATGAAAGACCAGATGACTGTGAACAAACATTCTATTAACATTACTATGAGCTTTGTTAGCTGGGCATGTGTGTCTAGCGATGCAGACCTCCATGTGAGGTCAGACTTTTTCCAGCGGAGTCCAACGGTGGCATATCTTCTTTTCCTCCTTCGCTTTTTCAGCAAGTCCCCGAACCCTATAATGTCCGGCAATGAACATCGTGGTGTGCTCATCAGTTTCAGGGTGTCACTGTCTAGAGAAGCACAGAACAGAAGGTCTCAGATCAATATATAGACTTCAGTGATACAGAGCCCATTACAGTACATGTAATAAAACCCCATGTGAGGAGGAGGGACAGTGAAATAGTTCTTTCTCTAGAGGAAATGTATTGAACCCACAAACCACAGCATGAGGAAAAAGTCATCATTACACTTGCATATATCAAGAATTGAAACTAGCTTGTTAACATGGAAATTTCTCAGAAGTTTAGCTAACGTTGTGGCAAGGTTATCTCATAGTTATCAACAACTGTTCTTCCAGAATGTTCATTCAAAATCATCTGATCTTTCTTAAAAAGTTAGTACAAAAACATTATTTATACATTGTTCATGGAATGTTTTTACCTGAAACATTTGGTTGGATGTTTGCATAACAAACATTCAAAAGTATGTATGTCTCTTTATGTCTGCAACATGATTAAATGTAATGTTCCCTTAACGTTCACATAAGCAAGAATGAACCAAGAAAAGTTTTTAAAACGGGATGTTTTGAGCGTTCAGAGAACATTCAGAAACTTAATGTGAACATTACCAAAACGTTCTTCGAACATATTTCTGTTAGCTGGGATGGAGTTTTGCTTTAATTTGATTAGAAAAAAAGCAGGGAAATCTAGAACAAAAAAGAACAAATAAATGAAGAAAAAAAAAAAGGCACTGAAAAAGACTTCTCAAAGTTTTGTGAAACAAAGCCGTTAGACCATTTCCTGCATGTGATGAAGTACTTTCTGTGAGAGGCACGCGCACTGCATTTACCGAGTTTGCCTGTGTCTTTGAGGCCAGCGAATCTCTGCATTTCTTTGATGGCCTTCTCAATGCCCTCTTTCGTTTGCAGCTGCCCTGTGCGGGGGTCCGGGGGGGGCAGGTACCCATACCTGCTCAACCAATCCTAAGAGAAATCACACACCAAATATATACATGAATAGAGCCATTTTATCATTTTCGTTTAAAGTGTAAAGGCCAGTTCACAATAAGAACAATTACTATAACAGTAACTATATTAGCGTCCACACCAACGAACAATACAATTTCTGATTCTGATTGGATGTCAATGTTTTCCTCGTTCATCATTTGGAAAAAGATAATACTGAAAAAGATTTTCATCCTTCTGTGTCATTATAATGTATTGTCGTGGTGTGGAAATTCCTATTCTCGTAGAAATGAACCACTTCTCTAGAAAAAAATCCCTGAAATTCCACTGATTATCATTTATTTACATCTGTCTCACAGGGATTTTACACACATACAAAATGAACACATGCACATGAAACAAAAAACACAAAGAGAAACCACACTTTCTACATATGGCACAATGTTTGTTTTTTCTGTTTTTAAAAAGAGTTTAACTTGTAGTAATGCAGAGTAAGGCTCCTCTTACCACACCCCGAGAGTACTGGTCCGGCATCGGAGTCAAATTAACCGGAGAGATAAACACAATCACAGTGCAGGTCAGGTGAACCAACCAAAGACATCCTGAGGAAATCATCTGCACAGACGGAATAAAAAACAAACAGTTGCCGACAATTAAAAGGATCTGCCTTTATTCTAAAGTTAATGTTGCCCTTATCTCCTCATACCGTTATAGCTCTGTTTCTCTTGCTCTACTTTCAGTTTATCTCTCTAAAAGGACTAGGCAGGGCAGAACGATCGATATATCTCTCTCTCTCTCTCTCTCTCTCTCTCTCTCTCTCTCTCTCTCTCCCTCCCTCTCTCTCTGCATTGTGATGAAATCTGAAATATCAGAAAAATCTCGCACTCCCTGCTGAATCAAGTGAGCATTACTTAACTGTATTAAAATACATAATTACATTTACATTTAGTCATTTAACAGACGCTTTTGTCCAAAGCGACTTACAAATTAGGACTAAATTAAGCAAGTCATCGTAAAGAGGCAAAAAACAACGCAAGAAGTGCTCAAAATATGAAATACCAAGTTCAGGCAATTAACATTAACATTAACTATTCAATTATGCCTTTATTTAAAATAAGTTAAGCTTTTCCATACTCAGATTTAGCAAAAAATCAGTTAAAAAAACACCACAAAACACAACTGAGGATAAGGTGCAGTGGTTACACCCATAACTGAAAGCAACAGGATGTTTCGATTTTACTGTTACAACACTAATAATGTTCTGTTTTAGTTGTCACCCTCATTAAAACAAACACTGCAATGATAACAATTACAATTATTTTTTTCTTTTATTTTCAATATGTAGGCTAATATTGCTTACAAGATCTAGCGAAAATCTATTATCGCTCTAGTTGCGCAAGAAAGCTACTTTTAATAATCATGTATCAATAATGTATCAAAAATAAATCATGTAATCAATAGTCATTTGCAGACAAGCCTACATCAATGACACAAAAATAAAACTTTGAAATAATGTTGCCTAAATTGGACTGTGTGACCGGACGCTGTGGCAGGAAAATAACGTCACAGGGGTTCAGGAAATGTACACATGTGTTTAAAAAAGAATTAAGTCATGGCAATAACTTTGAAGTTTAAGGTCTCAGTGTGTTTAACTGAAGTGTGTCACACTAATCTGTGTAGGATGCATAGTCAGTCACACAGTAGTTTTGCAATACTCGAGTCGTCATAGGACACATTTCAACAAAGGCCTATTGCTCAAAGTATGTCCCTGTCAGCAGAGATGGGCATAAATACATGGAAATGTATTTAAAATAAAATTACAAAATACTGTGTGGAAAATGTTTTATTTAAATACAAATACAGTATTTTGAAAATACATAAAATACATGTGAAATTGGTCATCCAGTGCAGGTAAAGGTCACAGGGAATGAAGAAACTACATATGCCTATAATGACTTTTAATTCCTAACCTTATCTCTGCCCTCTCTGTCATTCTTTCTTTCTTTCTTTCTTTCTTTCTGGCTGGCAATTACAAATAAACTTATGCAAAATAGCAGCCATTTATATACTTTTTTTCTGACAAGGTTACAATGTAGTCTATTACTTGTGGTGAACACTATTAAAATATTCATACTGTATGTATGTGGGAACCTTTTCTGTTATTTATCAAAGAATATGGATGGACGATATGACCAAAATCTTAATTTTACTTCACAGTAACAAAATATATCATGGTTTCACAATTCTCAATATCAGTTTTGATACCACAGCAAAAAACTGAATTTCAAACTCTTTTGAGGCCCTTTTTTTCTTTTTCTTCTTGCAGGTAGTAATGCTTTTTAAGTATAGTCATTTTATATTTATTTTATGTAAAGTTTATTTGTTTTATTCAAATTAGAAAGTTTATCTAAAATTTAAAATTAGAATCAATTTACATTCATTTGACAATATTTACCCAAAGTTTTTATTTTTATTTTTTTTTTTAAAGAATAAAACTAAAAGCTGAAGATGTTTGTGGTGTTTCATTCATTAGTGCTTCTTTTTCCACTCCAACGTTCCAATAATGCCCACTACAAGCTGCACGGATACATTTGCTTACCCCACAAATAGGCTTTAAGGCTTATGTAAACGATTTAGAAAAAGTTCCATCGATTCACACTTTACACCATCGTTATGATATGTAGTGTCATATCACCCAGCCCTAACATGCACTAATGCTTTAAACACATTTGACAAGATAGTTGTTTTACATGTATCTGAAATACTGCCCTTCGCTGACTGTCAGACACATGAACGTGGTAAACGATGCAAAACGCGAATTAGCAATACCACACTTATCCTGTAGCAAAAGTGTTGTTGTTCCCAATATGTGCTGAAAAGGAGCGTCACATTTACCGTTGTTCGGGGAAATTTTGCTTCTATTTTTATAGTGGATATAAATGGTCTATATGTGTGAGACGTTTCTTCATTTTGACTTCACATCAGTCTCCATCTTTCTTTTTGTGTCGGCAAACCTAATTTCCTGCCACCTCTGTTAGCCTATAAATGACTCGGACATAGCCTACTCAGTAACAAAGTTATTAACACACCAGACAATATAAAACATGCACGATCATATCTGATTCTGAATGCTCACTTCCTGTTGTTTCATGAAAGTGCGTGCAAACCATCAGCTGTATTTCTCTCCCATCTTTTCCCAACCACCCCACCCCCTACTGCCAGAGTGCATCTGAAAGTGCTATTAGTGACATGACACGGGATCGCTAATGCCTTGAGAGAGAGAGAGAGAGAGAGAGAGAGAGAGAGAGAGAGAGAGAGAGAGAGTCAGACAATCTGAGTTAATTTCTGCTTCACTTTAACTAAAGCTAATATATAGTGTGTGTACTCATCAAGCAGCTTTGTTTCAGACTTAAGTTTAAAGGTAAGGTAGGTAGGATTTTTAAAAAAAAAAAAACATTCCAAATTTGTTTAAACTGTCTTTATATACCAATACATAATTAAAATATAAGTACTCTGAAAAAGAGAGTATAAAAATCGAGTGTCTGTAGACCTCTCACGACTGTTGTAAACACAGCTAATTATTTCCATTCACTCCACTCCCTCCCTTCTGCAGTGGCGGAGCCAGGATTTTTTCATAGGGGTGGCCAGGCATGGGCCAGCAACCAGTCTGGGGTGGCACAGAAATCTTAATTATTTTATCATAAAAAATAATTTGACTATAATGTATTGGACTGTTTTAGTGCCTACACAACTGAATAAAGTTAATTTGTACTTAATTGTAATTAAGATAGTAGTGAATTAGGAATCATGGAATACTGAGTGAATTTTATATATTTTTTATTATTACCCACCACCTCATATTAAAATTAATTAAATAGTAATAAAAGGGCACACACTATAGCTAAAGTTCAACTTGCTCTGTTAGCTTGGTTCTGGTTCTCAAAATCTCCAATAGCTTGTTCTACATTGTTGCATCTTCATGGATGAGATAACATGCAGATAATACTGTAGTCCAAAGATTATTCAACCTTCAATGCGTTTTATATAATCAATGAACTCTTCAACCAATTCTGAGTTTGTCAAAAAAAAATGTTTAACTTTCTATATTAGTTGTCAAAATAAATAATTGCAACAGTTCTATCATACCTAAATTAAAAAGGAAAACAAAAGTTGTCTTTTGAATCCCCATGTGCAAGAATGTGAACAAGGCGTAAGTCAACAGCACATAATGTAAAATGTTATGTTTTTCATAATGTAATGTTGCCAGAATGTAAAATTAAGTTATTTTATGGATTTAAAAATTATCCATTTTTGTTTGTCCTTTACAAATGAACGCAAAATGAATGCCTATCGTCTAGTACAAATGCAGTGCTCACATTTATTTGGACATTAAAACATTACATATCCATTTGTGCCTTATATTGTGATCTCACATAGCAGAATATTTTAATCCAGACACATGTGACACATGTATAACAAATACATGCATGCAGTTTTGACAGCTTTAATCGCCTTTTTGATTCATGAGTTAATTGACGACAGAACTACGGCTACAGCACGCCGCATTTGCACGTGATGTGCGTACCGCAAGCACAGTACAACGCTGCCCTACAAAGGCAAAAGACCTTAAGTCGCTAGAGTGTGGAACTGAGAAAAATGACTTTAAAGATTTTTAGTTGTCCCGTCAAATTAATTATAGGTAGGACACTGGAAATCTGGCAAATAGATGTTTTAGTAATGGAAATTATATACATAAAAAAATCTTGAGCTCAAACTTGACTTTTGACCACTATTTTAAAGTTACTGTACTCTGCCTTTGTATTGTCAGCAAAAAGTGAGAAGTCACCCAGCAAGCAATTTTGCGTCTAATAGACGTCTAATAGCCGTCAAAACACAGCCCGGACGTCTAGGCTAAAACGAGGCTAATTTTGGGCTGTCAGTGAAAATCTAATAGACGTCTAAACATAGCCCAAGAATAGACAGCTATTGAATGACTACATATATACGTCAAATAGACGTCTAACCATAGCCCAAGAATAGACAGCTATTGAATGACTACATATATACGTCAAATAGACGTCTAAACATAGCCCAAGAATAGACAGCTATTGAATGACTATATTTATACGTCTAATAGACATCTAACCATAGCCCAAAAATAGACCAGTCATCAATTAGACAGCTATTAAACGACTACATATATACGTCTAATAGACAGGCAATATGGGTCTAGGCTAAAACAAGGCTGATTTTGGGCTGTCAGTGAAAATCTAATAGACGTCTAACCATAGCCCAAGAATAGACTAGTCATCAATTACACTACATATACATGTAATAGACAACAAAATGAGGCATAAGGATTCTTTTCACTCAAATATAACAGGTTCTCATAAATGAAAATCCATCCAAACTAATTGATTATAAAGGGATTTATTTAGAACAATTATATTAACAACTTAGACAACATTCAAACATAAAAATGAACAAATAAAATATTGGAAAATATGGAAAACAACTTAAGATACTAACATTTTTAAGAATTAATTGTTAGCTTTATATCCATAACCACCACCCCCTGCTCTCCCTGGTGCTTGTTTAAAATGACCAGAAATTGCATTTTTTATTTCCCATTCAGTCGCCGAAGGAAAGTTGGTCATCACCGCGTCTGCCAAATAAGAAAAAAAAAAAAAATTATTGCTCAAGAAAAGCATTGTTGACAATCATTTTGAACTAATTATAGTCATTCTATTGCTAGGATGAACACTAGAGCTGGCCAATATAGAGTTAACGGAATATAGATTGAGACTATATAATTTATATCAATATAGACAACAATTTATATCAATATTATTAATAAATTAATATCAATAATTGAAAATGTTTGCCTGCATAATGGTGATGCACTAATTATATATATATACACACACACATATACATACATACATACATACATACATATATATATATATATATACACACACACATATATATTTTAGGGGTGTAACGATACACGTATTGAACCATTCTGTACGAGGCTTTCGGTTCGATTTCAGTACAGATTTTTAAACAGAACTGTTTGTTAGACAATTTTTACTGCTCATAACAAATCGTGACAACAATCGTGCTCTTTCAGGTAGTGACCATATAGACCTGCATTATATGACTGACTGACAGACAAGAACAGTTTGACTTAAAAATATCAAAATTGAAACTACTGCAGAAACAAAGACACCTACATCTTGGATTCCCTTAAGGTAAGCTAAAACATGCCAAAATGTAATTTCAAAGTGAACTATCCCTATAAATCATTCTTTATCACTTACTCATATAACTCTAATGAACATAAAAAGATACTTATAGGGGTAGTTCACTAAACTACTCAAAAAAATCATGTAAGCATTTACTCACTTTCACTTGGTTCCAAACCTGTATGGCTTTCTCTTCTGTTGAACACACACAAAAAAATATATATTTTGAAGAATGTTGGTAACAAGACATTTAATGGTAGTCAGTGACAAGTGTTCTGTATATTCAATTGCTGTACTTTGTTGACTGATTGCTGGATAATTTGCAATAAACAGTGTCTTTAAATCAAATAAAGTGGATTACATCACTCCAGTTCTGAGGTTTTTACACTGGCTATCTGTCTGTCAAAGAATTCATATCAAAATACTTCAGCTGGTTATTAAATTAACATTTTAAGGCCAAAGTAAATTTCTAATCTTCTGATGCATTATGAACCATCCAGAGCAGACCTCTCAAGTCATCTGGGACAGTAGCCAGCTACTTTTATATCAAATTTATAAGTCAAAATTATAAGTCAAAACAAAACAAAACATGGAGAAGCAGCATTCAGTTTTTATGCACCATATATCTGAAACAAATTCACTTAAAACTGAATGTATGCTGCATATTTTAATTCGTTTAAATCAAGTTTAAAGACTTTACTGTTTGCCACTACCTTTTATTAATTGGAAAGGAAAAAAATATTCTTTTATAATTTCTTTTCATGTTGCACTATGTTGCTGTTAAGTTTTATGTAAAGTACTTTGAAAATTTGCATTAAAGGTGCCTTGTGTAAAAATAAATAAATTCATACTCCACATTCCATACCAGATGGGGGCAGTATACCTCCAGAAAGTGAGTTGGTCTACTCTAGAGTATGAATATCTTCAAGCTACTCCCCTTCACCTTTACCAGTGAATATGTTCATATTCGTTTTGTTCATATTACATTTTTATTGTTAGTTTGAATTACATTAATTTGACAGACAGCATTCGCTGATGTTGACCAAGCTAGCGCCAACGTAACCAGAGCTTCCAACTCTCACGCATTAACCGTGAGACACACGCAAACACTTTTCACACGCTCTCACCCCACACATCAATTTTCTCACGCACAGAAAAATCGCGAAGCAAAGAGGACACGGAGACCGACAGACTAGACAGAGCAGGTTAGTTATGATATAAAAAAAAAAAAAATCTCTCAGATTCTGTCAATTAAATACCGTTTTGGCGCTTGTAAATGTTACACGACAGATCCCTAGCGCATGTGAACCGATCATCTCTACTAGCTAATAGTAAAAAAAATCACGAACACTGAAAGATACAGTAACGTTAGGCTACAACTTACCAAAATGTATTCCTCATACATAATATCGACCAATCAGTGTTTTTTTTATCATCATGAAGAGGTCAATAACACAGCTGGAGAACAATTATGTCAGATTTACCTCAGGAAAGCCATTTAATATACATAATATAGGTCACGTAGTTGGCAAGAAAAAAAGAGCAATAGAGATTGTGCTATGTGTGTACTATATTACAATACTGTATTTATGAACGTTATATACGTTTATCGAACAGCCTTCGATACATTTCTATGTTATAACTTCCCGAAAATCTACACAAACATATAAAACAAACTTCTAACGAAATACTAACAGCATCTTACTTACCAATCCAAAAGAAATGTTGCAAGTTCGAAGTCAAACCTCATTTTTTTCATGTCCATTAGTTGTCTCCAGCGATGGAAAGCAGTGCCAATGTTTACTCTGGTTCTGTTCCTTTTTTATCATATTTTATTTGAATGTAGTAGTGGGGCTGTAGGCTACTTTCCACACGATTGACATCAGGTTCAAGTACGCCCACAAGCCGTGCGAGTTATTCGTGTATTGCATGTTTGGCTGGTGGTTATGTTGCCGGCATACCGCCTCCCATGGCCGAAACTGGTATTACGACACCTGTCGGGCCGTGGCTATTAATGCTAATGCTAATTCAGGTTGATATCTCTGCAGCACTATAACTTGACATTTTTTTAATGACATCATCGCCCTTATTTCTTCTCATTCTTTTGATGCATGTAGCTCATTTTTTGGATATTTTTACCTCAATTTTTACATAAGGCACCTTTAAATCAAAAACTAGTATTTCTTACTCTAATCTAAAAACAAAAATATATTGGTATCTTTAATAATAATAAAAAATAGTAATGATAATATTCATAGTTTCATGCTTACCACCTTGAATTTAGATACATTTTAGATTAAGGGCACACAGTTGCAATAACACGTGCCGGTAACGTTAACTTGTTGGAGAAAAATAGTCTGCAATGGTAATGTTAAAATGTCACGGTTTCTACACATTATAACAACTAACTTTAAACAATGAACATAACAAAAATAACACGCATACTTACAAGATCGAAGTAGAAATTTGAAGGTTTTCAGAGTGTCGCTCGCCCGTTGCTCTCCGACAGCTGCCTCGTGTAAAATAAAATTGGAAATGGAGGAAATGTGCATCGCGAGATCTGGCTAAAGTGATCTAGTCGCGCAGTGCCAGTAGTCCCAGTAGTCATGTCTCAGTAGTGTTTCGATGGTGCCATCTAGCGGTTGAGAAATGCCATTGCATTTGATATAATTTGAAATGATAGACAGTCATATCGTAGATTGTGTATATGTTATGTTTATGTGTGACAGCAAACATTAAGCTGTGTGAGCGAAAACATTTTTAGGACTAATATTCTTATACTAGCTCGCTGGTCTGAATCAGGGCTATAGCCGGAGCCGTACGTAGACCAGATTGTCTTGATTTCGCCAGGTGGGCTAAAGCAGACCGCATATAGCCCGTCCAATTCGGAGCTAAATCATGACTACAGATCGACCATGTCGTGAAATGACACATTGAACCTTGTAGATATCATTACCAATGCGAACATGATGTAATATCAACCATTTCATGCACTGCCTGGCAAAAAACTACAATTAATCAGTTTTGACTAAAAGTGGGCTACAATAGCCGAGTCTGAATACGAGCTAAATCGTGGCTACGCACAGCCTACACATATAACATGTAAAATAAAGCAAACCAAACAACTTGTAATTACAGTTGACTTTGCTTACATGATGGAATATCATACATCTCACAAGTTATTTTGGAAAAAAATTCATTTATCCAGATTAAATGTTATTTGGGCTAAAAGTGGGTTAGACATAGCCGGACTATATCGGGTCTATATTTAACCGAGACGTTGAAATGACGGCTATTGCTTGCTGGGCATGCCAAGGCAAAAGGCAGTAACTTCCACATTATCAATATTTGGTTGCTGATCACCATTAACAAAATCATTATAGTAACACCTGTATAAAATCTAGTGATCATGGCATTTATTTTGTATGATTTACAATTATTTAGCCATCTACTTATTGCTTATGGGCTTTTGGAAGTTACTGTTAAGACAATTCATTATTTTCTCGAAAAAACAACGGAATTGATTCAAGATACTTATCCACATGATAAAGGAGGTCTTGAATGTGCCAAAAATATAAATAACTCATTTTCGACCAAAAACGAAGTTACGGTCTTTTGCCTTTGCACGGCAGAACGGCCGTCAGCCATATGACAGGAAAGTTAGTTAGTTTTACTGACATTTGGCCTGACAACATCTCATCTTAAGATAGCCAACTGAATAAGGACAACGCGCTTTTCTCAGCATCTGACAGAAGTGTCACAAGCTTTCACACACATTTTCTAAAATAAAAGTAGCATCAGAAAAAAAGAGAATTACGTTTGTTGTTGACTGCACACTATTCGACTTCCTCAAAACGGTCTTGCAACCCACCAGTTGAGATTGACTCTATATTTACTATGTGCATATCACTGTCTGCTGTTCTGCTGAAGCTCATTCAGCACTTGCAAATTTCCGCACTCGTTTGACTTGCGCCTGGCGCTGAGGTGAAGTTGGAGTGTGCGTCTGAAAAGTCACACGTTTTTTGTGGTCTTAAAGAGACGGTTCAGCGTTTTAAAAAACGCGATTTTTGTCAATAAAAAAAGAGACAGAAACAGCAGTTGTGAGAGGGGTGGCCAAGCTTAGACCAAGGGTGGCCATGGCCACCCCTGGCCACCCCCTAGCTCCGCCACTGCCCTTCTGGGCTCCTTTCAAAGCCACGCCCCCAAAACACATGAACGCGCGACGCCAAATGCTCAGGCTCAGGAAGACGCATTTATTTACCTGAGAGGAGTGCAGAGGAAGGAGTGCAGTGCATGCAGTGACATCATGTCAGAATCACATGTAAAAAAATACCTAACTTTATCACTAGAAATATAAACAAATAAGATGGCTTTTAGTACTCACTATCAAGCTAGCATATCGATACTGGTAAAGTTTAAAATATATTTTGTTTGATTCGGTAACGAGCTATATTTAGGCTATAGGTAACGAGCTATATTCATAAGGCAAAGCTAAAAACAGGTTGCACTGATACACGTTTTTCCATTACCATCAGTTAAACTGTGATGAAGGTGAATTTCGTGTAAGAGTCATAACATATACAGTGTTTTGCATGTAAGAGTTTCCATGATGAAAACATTGTTGACTCTGATGAAGACTAACGTACACTCCGAGTCCGGAGACAAGTACCGCATCGTCGGTTCAAGGACAGGTCCGGGGTCGAGGGCGAAGCAGAGGAGGTCGTTCAAGAGTGCGGGCAACCAGGGTCCGAGGAAGTAGTTTTTGCCTTGTTTGCCTTCGCTGACTGCATATGCAGGTGCTTTGAATTTTGAATGCTCTTTCTCTCTGCCATAATTTACTTTTCATAGGTTCCGCACGTCTCTTGCACTCCCCTCAAATCAAACGGGTGCGCGCGCATATGGGCAGATCTAGCAACAGTTGTGGTAGCCATGGTTGCGAGAGTGAGTGACAGTCGCCCAAACCAATCAATTGTTTCGTCCCGGATGGAAATAATGAGCTATGTTTATTGCAGATTAAAAGGTCTACAGTCACTCGATTTTTAAACTCTCTTTTTCAGAGCACTTACATTTTAATTATGTATTGGTATATAAAGACAGTTTAAACAAATGTGAAAAAAAGTTTTTTATAAAAATCCTACCTACCCTACCTTTAATGCGTTAACACTCAGATATGAAGCTAGTAAAAAGGGACATGCATCGATAGACATAAAAATTCACATGATTGGTGTTTTTCAGTCAAAGTGTCCCTTATGGAAGTAAAACCATGAACAAAAAATATGAACAAAAATATAAATTTTCATATTTAATTATTTGGTTAAATTAACTAAAATAATTATGGTCATTCATTTGGGATGATGCTATATTTTGCATTTCAGACTATTACAAATCACAGTACTACATGACTGCAAGATAAATGTTTTATTAAAGGGTTTAATGCATACATGAAAAGGAGCAAGTGAACATTCACAACCTGGGTTTTTTTTTTTGTTTGTTTTTTTAAATAAACTATATTTTAGGACTTTTTTAAAGAAGATGCTGTTGACATTAAAGAAAAAGGTAGACATACAAAGACGTTCTGTTAATTTTTCAGTTCAACTCTTCATGGAAAGAGTGCAAAGCAAAGAGTGTGTGTGTGTGTGTGTGTGTGTGTGTGTGTGTGTGCGTGTGTGGACATACACACACACACACGCACGCACGCACGCACGCACACACACAAGTACAGATATAGTTTCCCAATATTCAAACATATTTCCTCATAAATTTGCTGTATGACAATATAAATTTGAACAAAGAAATGAAGAACACAAGAGAAACTGAACACAACACTACTGTATTTAAACAACAACACTTTGGATTTGCAGATGAGCTTTATGCTGGAGATTGTTTTGGCAAAAAATGTTGCATACTAAACCCTCGCTTTGCTGACGGCCTTTTAAATCATTGATTTGTTCATTGGTCTTGAGTGCAAATCACATGATTGAGTCTCAGTCCCTGCCTTGATTGTCACAAGCTTACTGAGTGTTATCATATATCTGATTATGAAAATGATCACAACAAAAGAATGACTATAATGAGTGAGATTACAGTGGAGAATTGAGGAATTATAAAAGAAATTGAAACCAGAATCATGTTCTTAAAAATAACATACAATGCTTCTCAGTTTAGAGAAGTTGGACACAGGAACTCAGAGTCAGAATTCTAAAAACATAAGTCATTGCACAATGCATCATCATATAAATCATATACATTCCTGATTGTCTGAAACTGAATGGAAACAAATATGACACACTGTCATTAGATCTAAAAAAAAAAAAAAATATGGCTAAAATAATGAGTTTTGTTTTTTAGGTTCAACCATTAGAGGATCGCTTTTCTTTGAATTGAGAACAATTTGTTCTAAAGGTTTTTGTTTTGTTTTTTACCTTTTGTAAACATAAATATTTAATATTCTAAAGCAAAATCTCCCTCCCCTTTTCTTACTGCAGTCTGGCCCAGTACATATCATTTCCCGGTACCTGGACAGGTACAGAAACACCTGGAGAAATCAGACCTAAAGCAGAATAAGGAGGAAAATGTAATGTGTTAAAACAGTGATATCAATAGGTAATAAGTAAATAATAAGTAAGTAAATGAATAAATAAATAAATAAATAAATAAATATGTAATACAATATAGAAAAATAAGTGAGTAATAAGTAAATAATTATGGAAGGACAAATTACTCAAAATTAAATAAATAAATGTTGAAATATTCAAATAAATTATTAATTACATTTTTACTATTATTTTTTAATTGCTTTTTCATTTAAGCACGAGCTCGTGCCATTTAAGTGTCAGTCTCAGCAGAGTTTCGGTTGTCCAATCAAAATCCATTACTTTGGTCTTTCTAGTTTAAGCGTGTTTGTCTAGTTTGTGTTATGGCTCAGCATAGTACAGTAAAAGATCTGTTGTTGACTCTTAATTTTATGTGTTTGGTGATTTAATATGATTTTGTTTTATTAACATTAATAATGTATTTAATAATTTATTTAAATATTTACACATTTCTTTATTAATTACATTTTTTATTATTATTCAATCTTTATTGAATCCATGGATTGATTATTGATGTTTGCAGGGCAAAATTTGACTGGAAGGATAAAAATGGCGGTTATTTACGTCAGTTACGGCTTGTTGTTAGATCAAGCATTCTGTCCGCTTTGAATCAGACACAGAGATAAAGTAGTGCGTAAGAAATGAATGAATTATAGCATTTATTTGAATTCATTATCGAGAGAGAGAGAGAGAGAGAGAGAGAGAGAGAGAGAGAGAGATGTCTCGAAGCTGTAAGTTTAATTACTTCAAAACCAGCGATGAAACCCACTCGTTGCTGAGAAATATAATGTAGCGATTCAGTAGTGAAGCTATTTTATTAATAAAAGTTGCGGGGCAGCATGTTTTTGTGTGTGTGTGTGTGTGTGTGTTTGTGTGTGTGTGTGTGTGTGTGTGTGTGTGTGTGTGTGTGTGTGTGTGTGTGTGTGTGTGTGTGCGTGCATCGTGATCACGAGTACGAGTGTGTGCGCTTCAGTGAAAACAGTGGATTAATATAGAACGTGATTAAACTGACTGGAACTACATGTGCATTAAACGGTTTTATTGCATACCTTCCAACCAATCAGAATCGAGTAGACCATGGTATAGTAAAAAAAATATATATATATTTATATAATAAAATAATAAGTGAGTAATAAGTAAAAAATAAAAACATAATTAAGTAAATAATATGTAAAAATAAGTCATAAGTATATTTATAATAAGTAAATAAATATAGAGCTCTCAGACTGACCTGTGCTGGTGTTGGTTGAAGGAGGAGCTGTCAGATGAGGAGAGGAGTATGACGGGGACGGAGACAGCATGCAGGAGTACGAGGAGGAAGATGGAGATGAAGCAGACTGCACACAAAACACCAGTAGAGGGAGACAACAACACCCAGACACAGTGTATGTAAAAAAAAATCATTCATTTAAAATAGTGTTCAAATGCATTGAAGAACAGAAGCATAGTACACGTATATACTCTGCATAGTATACATATACTATAATATATCACTATACAACTATATTTGCCAAAATGTACAAAAATAAGAACTGCATGTCCCACAATGAAATGCACTCAACTCGACCTTCCAAATCCATTTCCAGTGAGATTAACTATCCTGGTAATTGTTAGTGTCCCAATAGTAGCGGGACTCTTGGCATGCTTTTTTTTTTATTGCCTTTCTTCGTTATCACATATATGTGGTATCATTCGAAATCTCAAATTTCACTCAAAATTGGCCATTGTGTTATGGAAACAGTAGGCTACTTTAAAACCTTTTAGCACGCTCAATTTCTTTTGATATTAACTTCAAAATCATGTCTTGGTTAGACATGTGGCTTTGACTTTCTAGCAATTTTAGAGTCCAAATTATTTTTAATTTCTTTCTCTTCTGCAAATAATCTGGTGAGCGTTTTTCTGGTGACAGTTAACAGGTTAATTTTTTTCTTTACTCATTAATTGATCCGACTGATAAAAGTTAATAAATTTTATGCAATATTGAAAGAAAAATGTAAAATAACAATGTTTATATAAAAAACAACTTGATGTCATGTGACAATGCAGTACTCTTTGAAACCTTAATCATTGAATAAAGCCTAAAATTTAGCTTGTTTTTAGAAACTAGCAGGCAGTGCATCTTCAGTAAGTCAGCCAGTATTCTGGTGTGAGTACACAGATATTTTAGTGCTCACTGATAACAGTTCTATTGTCACCAGGAGAGGGCACTAATACATAACAGCACACAAGTACATATGCAGTATAACATGGCATTGCAATGGTTTGCTAAATATGAATATGAATCTCATGAAATGAGCAGTCTCACCTGGAGCCCAGTATAGACTGAGAGAGAGTTATAACTGGAGAGAGCTGTGTCACTCTGACTGATCATGGATGCTAAACACACACAAATAAAGAAGATAAGAGAAAAACATTATATTCTCAGCACCAAGTACAGTATGCACTACAGCTTACTCTTACCATTGTTAAAACACCAAAACCATGAAAGAATGCAAATGAAATACAGGATTTATATAAGTAAATATTAGCTTCTTCAAAGTCAATACCATTTTGAAAAGTATAAAAAAACATATTATAAATTTTAGTTATGTAAATAAATGTATATGCAGGTACAATTTCAAAATTCATTTCAAACGTTTAAGCACACGCTTTGTGAATCAGACACATAAATTCAGTCTCACACACATTAAAGAAGAATAGGAAAAAACATCAGTGCAGTATGCAGTACAGCTTACCTCAATCATTAATGAGTACATATGAATTCTTAAGAATAATCATTATTTCATAGAATTAGTTTACCATTTTACAATGACATTAAAGCAACAGAATCATGAAAGAACACAAAGTGAAGTATGGGAATTATGTAACCAAAATTGTTACACAAATAAAAAAACTCAATTAAAAAATTCTAAAAGTAAATAAATAACAATTTAGTTAGGTAAAGTTTAGTGCAATTTAGTTTATTTAAGTATTCAAAGTATGAATTGATGTAATTTGAGTTAAATTCATATGCAGCCATAGGTCAAAATTATTTTTAAACATTTAAGAATATGCTTTTTCCTCAGAACATTCAGTCACACAAAGAACACGAGAAAGAGGGGGGGGGGGACTGTCCTATTCTAAGAACTGTCCTATTCTAAGCGGCAAGTACAGTATGCAAATTTTCCAGTGTAAATGTCCGGTCTCACCTGCGCTGTTGCCATGCGGATGATGATGATAGACGGATGAATTAAAGGATGTGTTCAGTGGAGCGTGTGTTTGAGCACAGGACGTCCCGCCTCCAGACTGCCTCTGGTTTCGCAGCTTCTCCTCGCGCCTCCATTTGGCTCTTCGATTGGAAAACCACACCTGTCAATCAAGGTCCAGAGAAAGAATATATGAAATGATCTATTCCAGCATTTTATTCTATTCCAGGACAGTAACTTACTTGTATCCGTGCTTCTGGAAGGTCGATTTTGTTTGCAAGTCGCTCTCGTCCGAAAACATCCGGATAATGTGTTCTCTCAAACTCTGTTAGATGAAGTTTAGTAGTTGAGTGTACTTAAATCTTTCTATAAAATAAATGTCACATTCTCAGAAAAAAAAAAAAAAACCCTTTCAAAAGTTACACCTTTGTCCCTAAAGAGTGCACATTAGTACCTCAAAGGTGCATATTGGTACCAAAAGTGTATATATTAGTCCCTAAATGGTACATATTAGAACCTTTTTAAAGGTATCCTCTCAGTGACAGCTTTTGTAAGTTTTTTCATTTAATGCAATAGTTTTTTAAGCTTTTATTGTCTATTTTCTCACCTTTCTCCAAGGCCTCGATCTGCTCTGTTGTGAAGCTGGTTCTGTTGCGCTGAAGTTTTCTCTTTAACTGCAGTCTCAGTTGAGACTCTTCTCCTTCAACTCTTTCTATGTGTCCTCCTCTTCCTGCCATCCTCCCATCCATGTCCACCAGGCAGTCATCTGAAACAGAACAAAAACTGTTACCGATCGAGAACGCATAACAGAAATACTTAAATGTTAAGTCAATTGCTCGGTGCACTGCTGACCTCACAAAGCTGAAAGTGTGGTTTTATGAATTCTTAAGAATAATCATTAGTTCATAGCCACTTTGGATTGCTCTGTTGGGGATTAAAAGACTTAACTGCAGTGATTTAACTGCACTGACACTATTGGATGAGAACAAATTATGAACTGAATTGGCCAACCGGGAACGTTCTCAGAACTTTAGCTAACGTTGTGGCAAGTTTCTCTCAAAATTATGAGTAAATGTTCTTCCAGTAATGTTAAAAGAATAGTAGTGTAAAGTAATGTGGTCTTTAATATTGTTCTCAAACTGTTAGCACAAAAAACATTATTCATAGGCCTACATCATTCATTGAACGATATATTTAAAATATTTAAATATTATTTGTTTTAGAATGTTCAGAGAACATTCAAAAGTAACATTTCCATAATGTTTGCATTATGATAAAATGGAATGTTTCCTAAACATTCATATCACCAAGAAAAAAACATTTTGAAAATGGATGTTTAGGTACGGTAATACCGTTTTCATAATTTCATGGGAACTTTAGCTACATGCTTTTAGAATATATTTTCATTAGATGAAGAGCTGGATAATGACAGTAACTTTGCAACGTTGACACTGTTGTTTGAACTGACCTGAGCTGAATAACAACTCTATTGTCTTCTTCTGCTTTACAGATTAAATTGAATTTGTTTCATAATTGACAAATTTTGCAACATTAACACTGATATTTTCCTGTTTATTAATGTGAAGCTGCTTTGAAACAATCTGGTGCAGGTATGACGTCAAAACCCGGAAGTCTAATTCACCCCTGGATCCCTCAAGATTTTCCTATGGGGTTTTATAAAGTTTTTTTTTTTTTTCAATTTATGAGTAAAATAAAGCCTGTGGTAAACATAACTTGGCGATACTTTGACATTATACAATGTAAACTACTCACAATCCAAACGGCCTTATCTAGTTACTTATATTAGAAACATACATTTTCAAAAACATGTTTTTTGGTAAATGGGTGTGTGTGGAATTTTCAATGCAGAAAATAAATGTGACTTGATTTGACATTTTACTATTTTACAATAACATTAAAGCATCTAAACCAAGAAATAGCAGAAGTATGGGATTTATGTAACCAAAAGTACTGTACCAATAAATAATCTTACATTTGAACTGGTAGGAAGGTTGGTTTAAATTACTCATTTTTAAACGAACAATTGTACGCACACATTTTAATGTACAGTAAAAGTTTGGAAACATTACGTTTTTTATATTTTTGAAAGAAGTCTCTAATGCTTATCAAGGCTGCGTTTATTTGATCAAAAATACAGAAAAAAACAGTAATATTGTGAAATATTATTACAACTTAAAATAATAGTTTTCTATTTGAATATACTTTAAAAAATAATCTATTCCTGTGATGCAAAGCTGAATTTTCAGGATCATTACTCCAGTCTTCAGTGTCACATGTGACATCCAGTCTATCACATGATCCTTTAGAAATCATTCTAATATTCTGATTTATTATGAGTGTTGGAAACAGTTCTGCTGCCTAATATATTTGATGAATAAAAGGTTAAAAAGAACTGCATTTATTCAAAATAAAAAAATATTTTCTAATAATATAAATCTTCTTTACTATCACTTTTTAGCAATTTAACACATCCTTGCTGAGTATATTGATTTATTTCAAAAAAAGAAAGAAAAAAAATTACTGACCCCAAATTACTGACCAGTAGTAGCCTATATATTGTTGTTACAAAATATTTGTTTTTTCTTTTTTTCTTTTTTTTTACTTTTTATTCATCAAAGTATCCTAAAAAAGTATCACAGGTTATGAAAAAATATTAAGCAGCAGAACTGTTTCCAACTTTGATAATGAATCATCATATTAGAATGATTTATAAAGGATCATGTGATAGACTGGTGTAATGATCCTGAAAATTCATCACAGAAATAAATGATAATTTAAAGTATAATAAATTGAAAACCAATTATTTTAAATTGTAATAATATATCACAATATTACTTTTTTCTGTATTTTTGATCAAATAAATGCAGGCTTGATGAGCAGAAGAAACTTCTTTCAAAAACATTAAAAATAGTAATGTTTCCAAACTTTTGACCTGTACTGTATATATAGTATGTATATATAATATGTACATATAGGCTAGGCCATCTAATATGGCCCAGAGGAGGTAAAACAGTGTTTTCAACCAGGCCTAGCTCCTCTCACCCGTGCTGTGCTGCTGGCTGGGACCGTTGCTCTGCTGATGGTACCAGTCATTGGATCCACTCCAGTTTGAAGTGTTCTGGAGATTCAGCATGGTTAACCTCTCAAACATCATGCGCTTGCCCACTACAGCCTCAGAATGGAAAGAGACTGTTTCGATTTAATTTAGACTCTCCTTTGACCCTGAACAACGGAGACAGAGTATCAAATTGTGCGAGGATGAAGCATGAGTTCACACACACATTAAAGTGAACTACAGTACCATCATTCTATACATATAAAGAAAGAGTCTGTTACATGAAGTTGATATACATCATATAGCAGTATTGATTTATTTATATGCGTGCAGTTCAGATTTGTGCATTCGGGGAAAAAAAAGTGGATTAAAAATAATACATATTCACTGTTTGTAATTATACGGCACCATTTAATAATCACAGACGGTTTGTATTATTTCTATATTTTTCTAACATTAGGAGTGTTTACTGTATGCCTCCATATTATTACAGAGAAGCTCTGTCAGTGTGAATGTGATATTGGTGCAACGTTTAGTTTAGATTCAGTGATTAGTTTTGTGAACTTTTGGTAACACTTTACAATTGTTGTTAACATTAGTTTGCTACATTAGGTAACAAACTAATCATGAACAATACAGCATTAATATTAATATTAACATTTACTAATACATTGTCATTTTAAGATCAAAAGTTGTATCTGTTAGTATTAGTTAATGCACTGTGAACTAACATTAACAAAGGTTAATAAATGTTGTAAAATATATATTGTTCATTGTTAGCTCATGTTTGTTAATGCTTTTAGTAATGTTAACTAATGGGACCTTATGTAAAGTGTTACCAGACTTTTAGTTTGTATGTGCTTGTTTTTGTTTTGTTCCTATTTCCTTTGATCCCTACATTCCCTGCGTTGCCTGTACGTTACTATAATTACTGGTTATGTTGAGCACCTGATTCTTGTTATGTTCCTCTTTATCGTATATAGATAGACCCCCATGCAGTTTGTTCAGTCCTTTGTTTGGTAGTTATGGCTGGGAGGAACGAAGCTTTTCGAAAATTTGAATCAATTGAATCATGATTCACTGTTTCGAAGCGCTCGAAACGCCATCTACCGGTGACTCCTGCTGGTCAAAACGGTGTAAATGCAACGAAAACCTATAAATATAAAAACACCTTTTTGCAACCCAATTGCAAATGTTTTAATGAAAGCGTATCTATTAAATGCAATTAACAAACTATCCAATACCATTATTTATGAAGTGTCAGTATAATATATGTTTTTTGTTTTTTTTTAAATGTATTGTGGAATAATTTATGGAGAGCTTGGTTAATCAGTCCAATAAATAACTAAAATGACAACAACAACAACAAACAGACAATGGTTCATGGGTTCATTGCGGCGAACCATTGTGATTGCGAAATGTTTCGAAATAGTTATGACGTAACGAAGGGTTTACTGAAATCACGTGACTTTGATAGTTTGATACGAGCTGTGAAATGTGAATCACTGGTTCGCACGAAGTGTGTATCGAAAGCGCCCATCATAGTATCGGCTTTAAGTGTGAAATTATTACGTTTTATTGTATTGCCTTCTTTGCTTTAGTTGTTTAATTAATGTTTTGTGTTGCATTTTAATTCACTTCTTCTCGCCCTTTGCTTGTCCAGATCAAAAACACACTGACATGCATTTAGATGGTCAACGATATAATAAAGGGAGATTCTAATGAAGTTTTATAATAAAGTTTCCTATTACATTTTATTACTTAGATTTAGTTTTAAAAAATTGCTGAAATGTCTAAAATTGTCTTTTCTTAATGGCTTTCTTCATAGCAGGTTTCTATAGTTCCCATAATAACACAAGTGTTCAAGGAACTGTATCTTTTTCCTGGGCAATAACAGAGAAAATGTTCAGTAGCTTTTCTTAAGCCGACATATGTAATATCCCATTGCATTTGCTGTAAAAACTGTCACCTGGTTGCCATTAATTCACAGTCAAAAATAAATAAATAAATGTTTCTGCTATTATGGAATGGAATATTGCTGCCAAAACTTATTTCATTAATGAAATTATTATTAATTTCATTATTTCATGTTTATTAACTGAACTACTTGAAGTACCAAAACATGCTTGTTATCTTAAAATAATTGATAATACAGCTGGTAAATTAGAAAGCCACATGATAAATCAGAGTTCATCGTAAGTGGCTTTACTATAAATGCAATAAACATTCTCTAACAACATAACACCCTAATGCACATTACGGATAACAAAAATAAGAAGAAACGTAATTATTAATTTAAAATATAACCATATGTGTCATGCTTTTATTGTTTTTCACTGTAAATTCTATAGTAACTTTATATTTATAATTATACAGGTTTTAATTTAAAAACATATATTTGACAGTATATGAGCATGACAGTAAAATGACATATGATATGATATTTTAAGGTTTCTTTACAGGTTTTCCAGTTATTAACAGTGTTATTTTATTTTTGGTAGCTAAACATTAACAAACATTTTGTTTACTCTGAGAAAAAGTGGGACAACTAGCCCATGTTCAAAGATAAAGCTTGAATTCTGTTACTCAGATGCTCTGACTGTTGTTTTTACCAACATTTGTGGATTCAGTGCAGCAGTTAATAAAATTATAAGAAAGTACAAAGAAAAATAGTGCAAATCTGACTCACCAGTTGTTACATTACGAGCAGCGCGACCACAATGTTATCCCTCTATTTGAAGTGTTATTTAGGTTTACTTCCCACTTGCTTTGTTAACAATGACCTGTGTGCATGGAGTGACAGAGAGATGCATCTGCAGGCACAATTGTCCAGGAAGAGAGAGAGAGAGAGAGAGAGAGAGAGAGAGAGAAGAGTGACACAGCGAGTCAACATCAGTGTCAAGTTTGAACTTAATGCCAGCGAGAGAGAGAGCAGCAAAAACCCTCGAGAGATAATGGAGCGATGATAAAGACGAAGAGGGGAATGGCAGCAAAGAGCACAGTTTAATATTAATTAGCTTGCACACGTTAAAAGAAAAGTGGGATTTGGGAGGGAAATTTCAGGTCATTGACGTATAAATAATAAATACTGATTTAATGTGAACATTTCTAAATAGTTCTGTAAATAGTCTAGTCCAATTGCACTTTACCCCTCTGAAAGATGATGCCTGTGTTAAGATACACTACTGTATCGAGTGGTGCAGGGTTAGCGTATTTTTAGGTCAATCCGGAAGTTAGCATCACCCTGGTGCCCTCAACAAAAAAACCAATAGGATTTTTCCATTAGCTTTTGGATAATTGTAGAAAATAAGATCTGTGGCAAACAAAATCTTATGATTCTTACACGTTTTGTTCATCATGATAATCTTCACAAATGAACACAACAATGAATTTTGAAGTGTAAATACAATCAGCAGAATTCAAAAGCTAAGCGTAGGCTAACTAAATAGGCTACATCACGATCACATGACTTTAACGTCAACATCACTAACCGTTCAAATTCATTAAGACATTGTAAAAATAAAAAAAAATCCATGAAAGCATTTCTGTGACTTTCCAAAAGAGGGAAAGACATATTGAGAGATAGATTAGTAAGAAAAGAGAATTATGTGACATTTTCTAATTATATGTTGAGGAAGGAATAAGAGCACAATGAGAGTTGGATGAGGGTAAATAAACCTGTGTGTGTGTGTGTGTGTGTGACTTTAGGTTGGTGAACAGGGGGATGCCACATTACTTTATTTCCAGTTGACAAGACTTTACATCCCCTACCTCCCTGTCTCTCTCATAGCCTACACTCTTCCTTATTAAGCAGTTATATTTAGAATCATATGCTGTGCTCTAAAGTGCTAAAATAAAATATAAAGAATAAAATAAAATAAGTAAGAAGGGAGAGGTTGTGAAGAAAAAAAGAAGACAACAATAGGGAGTTTTTTTTATTATTTATTTTAAAGTTAGACACTTGGCGTAAGATGACCCCTAAGAAATAGCTAGTAAATAAATAAATGTTTTGTATTATTATTCATAATAACAATTATTATTATTATTATTTTGACTGTGTATGGTAATGTCATGATGTATGTCAGGGATAGGCAACATCGGTCCTGGAGGGCCACTGTCCTGCAGAGTTTAGCTTCAGCCCTGATAAAAACTCACCTGCCTGTATCTATCTAGTAATCCTGGAAACGTTGATTGCCTTGTTCAGGTGTGTTTAATTAGGGTTAGAGCTAAACTCTGCAGGACAGTGGCCCTCCAGGACCGGAGTTGCCTATCCCTGATGTATGTTGTCACAGTCACCAGCTCAGTCACCAACTCTGTAACCTGTCTGCACTACATTTCCCAGCATCCCTTCTGGTCGCCACCTGATACTGATTCCCTTCACCTGCACGCCCTCATCAACACAGCCTATCAACCTGCATCACCCTCACATCAGTGTCTGGTCTCGTCAACGTTACTGCTAAACAGTCAGACTTCTTATCTGAACACTCACCTGAGATTGTCAAGTCTTCTGTCTTCCGTCTGGCTCCTGTCCATTACCCCTATCCATATTTCTAGTCATCCTGCACCGAGTTTCCACTTCAGTCATCGCTGGTTAAGTCTCCATCGTCTGGTTCCTGCTGTTGTCCCATCACTCTGCTTTTACTTGAATAAACCATTTCACCTTACCATCTGTCTGTTCCCTTCTGTGAGTGACATATATACAGTAGCCTATATGGTTTTTAATGTTTTTTTAAATGGAAAATTAAAGTTGGACCCATAAGCTGACAAGTAAGTAAATGAATACATTTGTTTTAATAATAATTCTTATTGTTAATTTTAATATTGTATAGCCTAATTATTGATACTAATACCAATATTATCAAATAATTATACACAATATTAAATTGTAGCCTATTATTGGCCTATTTAAGCATTAATCTAAGCATTAATTAATTAATTTAAGTTTTTACATTATTTATAATTTTATTACATTTCTACATTTTTTTTTTTAAATATCATAAAGACTGGGGTAAGATGCCCCCCTCAGAAATAGTAAGTAAATATTTATTTACTGTTAATTTTAACATTATTTTATTAATAAAACAATATATAAAAAATAATACATGAATTATGATTTATTTAAGCATAAGTCTTTAGATCAATGTTTTTGAAATCATGTTTCAAAACATAATTGGTGTTATGTTGTAGCCTGTATAATAGATAGCCTGTTAGAATTATATCAATTTATAATACAAATTAGATTCATATTTTTGGTAGGCTAAATAGCCTATGTCTTAAGTACAGTTATGCATTGTTTTTTGTTTTGTTTTTTTACAATGTGACTGTGTGCAACTTGTGTATTTGTGAGAACAAGCCTGTGTATGTGTGTGCGCGCGTGTAATTTCTTGCTGAGATTCATATAGCTTTAGGGCATGCATTTTTTAACTAGCCCCCCACCCCACCATCTCTCCATCCCTCTCTAGCTCTTTTCTTAGCGCTGGGGGTTAAACGTTAAAGGGGGCTATGACGAGAGAAGGGGTGGTCACCATAGCAACAATGCCACGACAAATATTCATCAAGTCCTTAAAACAAAGCCGAGCAGAGCAGCTTTATCAAATAACTCGTGTAGCTCATCCTGGGACAGTCAGCAGAGATGATCTACTACAACACACTACTTAAGAGAAAGAATAGTTTTCAGCCTGCAGGGTTTCTTCTGGTTATCAAAAAGAATCTTTCCCATATTTTGAGCGTATGTGTTCTTGCTGTTGGTGGAACCGAGGCTTCCTTCAACACCTTTTGTCGTGTCTATCCTGTTTTCTGTTTCGCGCGCTCTACTTTCTACTTTTTACTTTTTTCTAGTGTTTGTTGCTCCTGGCGACACCGTGGTTCATCCTCCCCTCTCCTCCTCCTCTCTCTCTCTCCTCTCTCTCCCTGTCATCTTCAATCGTGCTGTAGAAGCAGACACAGAGCCCGAGGCCAGAGAGAGCATGAGAGGGACACACACACACACACACACACACACACACACACACACACACAGCAGTAGCACATTAGGGCGTAAGAAGTGAGAAAAGCGCGTTATAAATCAAATGTATTATTATTATTATTATGTATTATTATTAACAGAAGAGGCAGGGGAAGGTGAACACGGATGATCTGCATCTGCCCGCTTGACCGATTTATAAAAGTGTTTAGCGCCATCTTTTGCCAGTTCCGAGAATTTCAAACAGAAAATAATTAATTTCACAATCTTTTTTGTTGCTGTTGTGGTATATTTTTTCGACTTATTATTTCTTTTTTAATTGTGTGTAACAGCAGAATTCCTGGGATAGTCAGCAGAGAGATGATCTATCTACAAAAAATCATCTGCAAATGACCTGATGCCTAAACTCCTGACTTCCACATGAGGCAGCATTAATGATTTATAACAAAGAATAGAGAGAACTTTGATGTTAATAAACAAATATTTAATTACTACTGTCACTAGACGTGGCATTTAAAGGAAAATGTTGGTCAAAAACATAGGCTACATGTACATACAAACTGACCACCAACCACAACTTTCAGATGAGTTGTGGAATATCATAGGCAGTGAAGGATACATCTATGCTGCCTTTCATCATGTATAGATGAAGGTATCTCAGTAAACAGGATGTGACATCATCGGATGCTGTCTTTCTTCCTCCCTCCTTATGCTGCCAGCTTTTAAACACAGCCTGACTCTTTGGCTGAAAAATGCTGCCTCTGCATTATCTCTTGAGTATAGGTTCTTATTTTGAATAAGTAATAAGACCGCTAAAAAAAGTATGTTCTATATGGTGTGTAGTATGGATGTACTACATCCGCCATGTTGTCAATATTATGTGACCTACAAGCCTCAGTTGCGTAGCTTCACTGCCATTCATAAATCCTCTCCTTTGGCCTCATGGGATAGTAAAGAGTCCATCATATGCACTCTTCAGAATCTGCCGGAAGAAGTAGGTCATCAGGGGACATTTTGCCTACTCTTATGAGTACTGTGAGTTTGGACATACTTCTTTTTTTACACACTGTTTTTCGCTTACTATATAGTAGGGATTAGGGAAGTATGTGATTTCGGATGCAGCCAATTTCTTCCGCTTTCAAACTACTAAAATGTTTGTGTGTAAATGCACTTAAAATGTATTGTTTCTATATACATAATCAGCATCTTTATATCTCTCTCTATATATATACATATATATATATATATATATATATATATATATATATATATATATACAGTGAGGAAAATAAGTATTTGAACACCCTGCTATTTTGCAAGTTCTCCCACTTAGAAATCATGGAGGGGTCTGAAATTGTCATCGTAGGTGCATGTCCACTGTGAGAGACATAATCTAAAAAAAAAAAATCCAGAAATCACAATGTATGATTTTTTAACTATTTATTTGTATGATACAGCTGCAAATAAGTATTTGAACACCTGAGAAAATCAATGTTAATATTTGGTACAGTAGCCTTTGTTTGCAATTACAGAGGTCAAACGTTTCCTGTAGTTTTTCACCAGGTTTGCACACACTGCAGGAGGGATTTTGGCCCACTCCTCCACACAGATCTTCTCTAGATCAGTCAGGTTTCTGGGCTGTCGCTGAGAAACACGGAGTTTGAGCTCCCTCCAAAGATTCTCTATTGGGTTTAGGTCTGGAGACTGGCTAGGCCACGCCAGAACCTTGATATGCTTCTTACAGAGCCACTCCTTGGTTATCCTGGCTGTGTGCTTCGGGTCATTGTCATGTTGGAAGACCCAGCCTCGACCCATCTTCAATGCTCTAACTGAGGGAAGGAGGTTGTTCCCCAAAATCTCGCAATACATGGCCCCAGTCATCCTCTCCTTAATACAGTGCAGTCGCCCTGTCCCATGTGCAGAAAAACACCCCCAAAGCATGATGCTACCACCCCCATGCTTCACAGTAGGGATGGTGTTCTTGGGATGGTACTCATCACTCTTCTTCCTCCAAACACGTTTAGTGGAATTATGACCAAAAAGTTCTATTTTGGTCTCATCTGACCACATGACTTTCTCCCATGACTCCTCTGGATCATCCAAATGGTCATTGGCAAACTTAAGACGGGCCTTGACATGTGCTGGTTTAAGCAGGGGAACCTTCCGTGCCATGCATGATTTCAAACCATGACGCCTTAGTGTATTACCAACAGTAACCTTGGAAACGGTGGTCCCAGCTCTTTTCAGGTCATTGACCAGCTCCTCCCGTGTAGTTCTGGGCTGATTTCTCACCTTTCTTGGGATCATTGAGACCCCACGAGGTGAGATCTTGCATGGAGCCTCAGTCCGAGGGAGATTGACAGTCATGTTTAGCTTCTTCCATTTTCTAATGATTGCTCCAACAGTGGACCTTTTTTCACCAAGCTGCTTGGCAATTTCCCCGTAGCCCTTTCCAGCCTTGTGGTGGTGTACAATTTTGTCTCTAGTCTCTAGTGTCTTGTGCATAAATGTTTCTTGATCATCAAATCATCATATTATGCTGATTTCTGAAGGATCATGTGACACTGAAGACTGGAGTAATGATGCTGAAAATTCAGCTTTGATCACAGGAATAAATTACACTTTACTGTATATTCACATAGAAAACAGCTATTTTAAATTGTAATAATATTTCACAATATTACAGTTTTTGTTTGTATTTTTAATCAAATAAATGCAGCCTTGGTGAGCAGAAGAGACTTCTTTTAAAAATATTAAAAATCTTACCGGTAAAACTCTAAAACTTTTGACCGGTAGTGTATATGTGTATATATATATATATATATATATATATATATATATATATATATAGGCCTATATACACATATACATACATAATGTACATACATACATAACATACATAATATATATACACTGTGTGTGTGTGTGTGTGTGTGTGTGTGTGTGTGTGTGTGTGTGTGTGTGTGTGTGTGTGTGTGTGTGTGAGAGATGTTAAATTAGCTTGGTTTCAATGACAACAGTTTTTGGACTAACAAAGTTTGGGTTCAGTTCAATTTACAGTGTGTTTTTATAGACCTCTTATGTGTCAAAAGATCAAAGAAAATTTGATTTCTCAATTCATGACCCCTGTAATACAATGGCTGCTAAACTCAATGACTGTTACCCCTGGGAACTAATCTCCTGCACTGCACTCATATTACACACAGAAATATTTTTTATCTTAAATCAGTATTGCATGCTTGTTTATTTATACCTTTTTTCTTTTTTTTTTGCATAACTTCATGAGTGGGAGAATGAACAGTCAGCTTTTTATCAGATCATGTGCTTCAATGGTCCTGATCACCCTGTGAGGGTTTATTTTCAGTACTAAAGAAACAGTAATATTATAAATTATTCTTAAATACCTGTTTGTTTACATACTTTGTTTAGAATTTATAATTATTTGTAATTGCATTTTTAGCTGTGAAATCTAAATAAATTTTTAAAACTTTAACATGTGCACACCACAGAATTACAAAGTCATGATCACCAAATAAACTAAATGTAGCCTAATGATTCTTTGTTGTCAATAACTTCATTGGCCAATGTTTAAACCTGTTATACCTGTTTCTCAGTCATGTGCATAGAAGAAGGGACTGATTGCTAAAACTTGTTTACAATGTAGGCTACTTTCAACACACACAGCAGTTTTGAATGACATATGATATGCCATAGACAAAGATAAAGTCTATAATTTTTATGGGAAACAATTAAATCAACAAAGGCACAAGGCAGAACTATTGACCTTGAAGCTTTACTATTTTGTTAAGATTACACTAAGTTTTAAAATGTTTACTGAGAGCCTACATTTTAAAACTTGGATTAGTATTCATTAGTCCACTACCAAACTTGCCCTTCCACATTCTCGGAGAAATTCCCGAAACAAACCATGAGAAACCAAAACTGCTAAAGGTGAACAAGTGGGCGGGGCCAATACTCACTCTGGGTGGGACGAACGCTCCTGATTGGTCATTGTAGTAGCCTACACTACAGGTAGGAAGACCACTTTTGAAGAACAAATCACCGATAATGTTTTTTTCATGAGCGAAACTTCTGATTTCTTCGAATCCTCTCTTCGCCTTCCTTCGTCGACCAAGACAGTGAATGCACCATTTAAGTTTGGTTTGCCAACCGCCATTAAACTTGAAAAGAAGAAGACCAAGACAGTGAGGAGGCTATTTCAAGACAGCGTCGTCGATCTCCGCTGAATTATCAACAAAGTTGGACTTTTGTGAAGACGCCACGGAATACAGGTGTTTTGATAAGATGCGGGGCGCCGAATGTTGTTGGACTGTCTTCGTCATATTGATTGGTAGGTGGACAACTTTCCTTCTAATATATATATATATATATATATATATATATATATATATATATATATATATATATATAACGTTATATATATTTTGCTAATGGATTGATAATAAATGTTGGATTGTAACTTCATTGTTTTGCTTTATGTCGGGCGCCATTCAGGTTTATGGACGGGCGAGGCTCAAGGTAGGAAATTGACCTAACGTACATTTACTAACGTTGTGTATGAGGAAAACATGCTAGCTAAAATCTATACTTAAAATATTATTATATCATTTTATACACTTAAGTATATAGTTAAAATACGTATAAAAGTGTGTACAAAATTGTATGTTTGTAAAATAGGCCTATATTTTGTGTGATAGGCTACATTTATAATCTTTTTAAGATCCCCGTTGTGTGTGAATTGTTTTGTGAGAGGAAAGCAAACAAGTCAACAGAATCAACGTCTTTTTCTCAGAATGTGGTCGGCCACCAATGATGAACAGGATTGTTGGAGGTTCTTCTGCGTCAGAAGGTGCTTGGCCTTGGCAGGTGGATATTCAGGTAAGAATGGCAGGCATTTTGAAAGTAAAACGTTTGAAAAACTGAGAGAGTTCATTTACATACAGTTTACATTCCTGTAGTTCAGACAGTCGAGAAACAACAAGATCATGAATGCATGAACTGATCAGAACAGTATTAATTTAAAGCAAAATCATCATCATTTTGTTTTTTATTTTGGTCCTCATACACAGTTCTATACACAATTTGACATAAAGCCAAATGTAATGCGGCCTCGGGTAAAAGACGTCTTCCTTGAGGGGTTCTGCAAGGGGCTATTCTTTCTTCCACACCCTTTTCTTTAAATTTGCTCCCTTTGGGTTGGATTTTTATAAAGTATGGAGTGTCATTTCAGTGTTACGCCGACAGCATTCAAACGTATCTGCCACTCAGGCACTCTGCCAATTAATTTGAGTCACTTTTAGTGTTTTAAGAACATACAAAATTGGAGTAAGTGAAAAACAGGATAAAACTGAGGTTATTGTTTTTGGCCACCCAAATAACTTCACTAAAGCTCTATTAGATTCGAGTACCCTGGCATCATGTTCGAAAGTGTCAGTAAGAGATTTAGGTTTTTTAATTGATGATAACCTAGAAATTAACTCAGTGGTCCGGGCTTGTTTTTATAATTTTCATTTGTTAGTTAAAACTGAACCATTTTTATTATATGCAGATTTTGAAAGAGTAATTCATACATTTATTCTATCGCTGCTGGATTTCTGTAACTCTCTGTATTCTGGCATCACCTCCGCACTTTTGTCTCGATTACAGTAAGTGCAAAATACTGTGGCGGGGCTCTTAAGGAGGCTAAAGAAACACGAATCAATTACACCTGTATTAGCTTCTCTAAAATGGCTCCCTGTCCATCTTAGAATTAGGTACAACGTTGTATTGTTTTTGTATAAACCTTTAAATAACCAACCAGGAACCACCGCATCTGGCAAACCTTTTAATCCTGTATAATCCCTCCAGAACATTACTCTCAGGGAATCAAAAACTCCTTGTAGTGCCTACAACCACTCGCCTACATAAAGGCGATCGAGCCTTTGACGTAATAGCGCAGAGACTGTGGAAAGAGCTGCCGTTACTTATCAGGTCTGCCAAATCATTGTCGAATGTGCTGAAAGATGTTGGTAGCGTGTCATGGTTAATGTTGTGTTTTATATGTTGTCATTTTATTGGTCAATGTGTGTCCTTATTTTTAGGGATGCACCATATCGGTATCGGCTGGTCATTTTTTAATGTTATCGGGCCAATAAGAAAATTTGCCCGATATATTAAAGCCGATAAATAATAAAAATGTTCAGTTGAAACACTTCAGATGTGCACTGTTCGGGCATGATGGTTTTGAATTGCTTGAAATATGATTGAAATCACTTCAAAAAAGGAAAATACTGTAAAGTGCAACGTGCAGCTCAAGTCTGTCATATAGGCTACAAAAAATTATTGTGTGGATTAAACACGGCTTTAATGGTAAGACTTTTGTTTTTGTAACTAGGCTCTCAAAAATGATATATTTAGATGTATTGGCTAATATATCAGTTATTGGCTTTCAAATATAAAGAGTTATTGGTATTGGCCAAAATCTTTGGCATCCCAACTTATTTTAGAATTTTTATTTAAAGCACTTTGGTTAAACCTTGGATGTTTTAAAAGTGCTATGTATATAGACAAGATATTTAAAGGGATATTGCTCTAGTAGAGCTAAGCACACCTGTTGTGTGGTCTGACCGCATTCAGCCTGTGTGCTTGCCATATGCTAATGTGGAGTTCAGCAGCGACATGAAGTGTGTGGTCACCGGATGGGGTGACATCAGACAGGGAGGTGATTGAGTACAGTTATTTAAGCGTGCTTTCAGTTCAGTTTATTTATAAAGCACTATTAAAACAACAGAGCGTTGACCAGAGTGCTGTACAATAATCATTTTTTTCCGAATAAAATAAAAGAACAACATTTACCCAAAAATGAAAATTCTGTTATTTACTCATCATCATTTGCTGAACACAAAAGAAGATATTTTGAAGAATGTCGGTAATCAAATAGTTGATGGGCCCCATTGACTTCCATAGTATTTTTCCACGTGTATTATGGCAAAAGGGTAGATAAAACAAGGCTTCAGTTTTACAGCTAAATTTAAACTATACAAAAGATACAAAAACAGAACGGTTACTTTAGACCTTTATACATAACTAAAATTAAACTTTTCACAAATGTATATAAATTTGCAAAGTGAGCTACACATTTTAAATTCCCTGTCACAGTCATTCCACATTTTAACTCTTTGGTGAATATAAATAAAAATTTGCTTTATATTTGTCCTTGCCCTATTTTTTTAAATAAACATACAAACAAACAGCCTCTGGATCTTGACTGAATCCAAATTTCAGTCAAACCAATGTTCTTATTATTTTAAGGGCAAGGTTTAGGATACATTTTGAAGTTTTGTCAGGTTTGGCGGCATATTGAATTGAACGCTGAAGAAAACGCAGCTGTGAAGGATAGACTTACACTCTTTACAATGGCAAGCACTGTATAAAAGTCCTAGATCACATGATTTTCAAAACTTACACCTTTCAAAACTCTTTTATGGAGTTTTTTTTTGGAAAGACGTTTCGTCAGCTGGACAGTCGGTATGTTGTTAAATAACAGTAGAATCCTTTGTACTTTTGTCCCTCACAGCCTTGTTTTCATTCCTGTCAAAAATTAAACAGGGCTTTACCTTTAAAAAGGTCTATTGTCTGTCGAATCGTTTTTTTATTGATATTCCTCTGATTGCTGGCTGATGTGTACATACAGACTAGTACTCAAGGACATGTGTGTGGAGGAAGTATCATCTCGGACAGCTGGGTCTTGTCTGCTGCACATTGCTTTCCCAAGTAAGTTTCGATGCACCTTTTTCAACACCCATTTAATCCTTGTTTGTTTATTTTTTGGCTATATATATATATATATATATATATATATATATATATATATATATATATATATATATATATATATATTAGTAGTCAATATTTGAAGTGGATCAAAACCTTTCATCAAAGTTATACATGAATTTTGAACAATACCTGTTCTTGTCTTTGAACTTTTTTGATCCACTTCAAATGTTGACGTGTGTGTGTGTATATATGAAACAGTTATGTCCAAATAAACAATTTCTCCTCTCTGTCCAGCCCTAATGACATCTCCTCCTACACGATTTACGCGGGCCGATTGCAGCTGAACGGTTGGAACCCGGACGAGTCGAGACATGATATCCGTCGTGTGGTGGTTCCGCTGGGTTACACGGACCCTGAGTTCGGTCAGGATATTGCTCTAGTAGAGCTAAACACACCTGTTGTGTGGTCTGACCGCATTCAGCCTGTGTGCTTGCCATATGCTAATGTGGAGTTCAGCAGCGACATGAAGTGCGTGGTCACCGGATGGGGTGACATCAGACAGGGAGGTGAGTGAGTACAGTTATTTAAGCGTGCTTTCAGTTCAGTTTATTTATAAAGCACTTTTAAAACAACAGAGCGTTGACCAGAGTGCTGTACAATAATCATTTTTTTCAGAATAAAATAAAACAACAACATCATAACACAGACAAAACACCTAAAAACAGTACAAACCAAACCAATGCCTCAACACACTGCAGTCTCGAAAGCTAGACAAAGAAGATGTGCCTTCAGACGTCTTTTAAAAATGTTTAGAGTTGGAGCGAGTCTAATGTGAGATGGTTGGCTATTCCGTCTCTCCGGCGCTGCCACTACAATCCGGCGCGATCACTCCTACACTTATACCTAGTGCAATAAACAATTAAAACAGACTGGTCAGAAGACCTTAATGTCCTAAGGGGCTTGTACACCTGCAAGAGCTCTGACAGGTAGGAGGATGCTAACCCATTCAAGGAGCTTAAAATCAACCCTGTACAGGGGTCCGTTCTTCGCACCTCGCTTAATACATCCGAGATGATTTGACAGATGCCAGCTCTTCTAATCGTGATAACTGATCTCTGGCTAATTTGGTTCTTCAATCAAATTTGCGGATGTGATTAGAATATCTGGATTAAGTTGTCTGAGATTACTGCGCATTCTTGTGTTCATTGGAAAGACAAGATATATCAATACTCTAAACCATGACCAGCAATGCAGCGATTGACGGGCGGCAAGACAGCAATGTAATGACATCATATTAAAAAAGAACATCACACACCTGACGAAAACCATGAATTTCTGGACCTTTATAAAGCCTGGTTCACACGGGACGATTTTAAAATTGTCGGCCGATTTTCCAAACCTGAGACCCCACACACGACGATTAAAAAAAATCACGGGTCTAACAGTTTTGGTCGTACAGTGTGTGGTGCGCAGCCACACGGCAAAATCAACACATCACACACAAACCGATTTGACTCCCGTTGGAACATGTTGGATATCCCCGATTTGAGATCGGAGCGGTCCCGTGCCCTTCCGAGCAGACTAGAGCAGTCTTAACACACCACACACGGCAGGAATATCTGATCAGATTATTTTACGATAATCGGAGCATCCTTAAGATTGTCGGAAGGGGTGAATCGGGGCTAAAATCGGCCTAATTATCCTGCCGTGTGAACCAGGCTTAAGGAAACAACCAAGCGACCAAAATGACATAAAAAGTTATAATGATAGATAAATGAAATGTACTGTTTGCTACATGATTCCCAATTATTTCCATTATTTCACTATTTCTAGTATTTGTACAGGCTTTATATTTTTACTTCAGTGTTGTAAATAGCAATTCATTTAATTTTACTTGTGAAGCAGATTTGTTACGCGACAGCATTAATTAGTTTCTTAAGGGTCAAGAACATTTTTCTAATGGCACAGCAGACAGCATTTTTGACTGGGTTATCTGCATCTCCTGCGCTGTATCAAGCCACACGCATTATAGCTGCAAATGAATGCACGGCATAGATTAACTGTATATCGTGTGTAAGACTTCAAGAAAATTATTGGGTAATAATTCCCTCACGAATAAATCTCTGCGTCAAGTGAATTTAGGCATCAAAACATTAACCCTCATCCTTCGCTCGCGTTTTTTAACACATCTTTAACAATTATTTTATTTTTTCCCCCAGAAAGCTTATTTTATTTCATTTTGATAATATCTTTTTTCTATTTTTTATTGCAATTTTTGGGGATTTTCTTTCTTTCTTTTTTTTTCTTATTTTATTTACCTTTTAAATTACTAGATTTGATCAATAAATAATAAATGCATAGTTATTTAAGCACATTCCTCACATTCTTTCAACTTAAATTCAAAATAACTCACAATTTCATGCATAACCCTTTTAATTCAGCTCAAAATATCTTACATTGGGTGTCTTTGCCGACCTCTTGTGAAAAATAAAATTGACTCTTGCCACTAGATGGCCTTAGCACTATTTGGAGCGAATTATCAGTTGCCGCTGGGTCTTAAAGGAGAACTCCGGTCAATTTTAACATTGAGCTCATTTTTTTTGTAAATTTGGAGTGCTGTCAGTACAGAGAACAACGACAAAAATCGGTGTTGCCTACACCGTGTTATAAAAATGAAGTTAATTCAGCCAGCGCACATACCTGTATTTATTTCCTGTTTTCGGTCGAAGTCCACAGTAGTCAATTGTCGAGTTCACGCACGTGATCATATACTAACTAACTGCGTAAACTCGACAATCGACTACTGTGGACTTCGACCGAAAACAGGAAATAAATACAGGTATGAGCGCTGGCTGAATTATTATCATTTTTATTCATATCTTTCACATCTACTGCAGTCAGATTCACCCGTGTTCACTCTGAAGGAATCACTCACAATGGCTGGGCACTTGTAATGACACATCAAGGATGTTAAGAGGCTAAAAGCAGGTTTAAAACTTGCCAAATTTAAGTCAACAGGGTGCAAATTTTAAAAAGAGGATAACACGGTGTAGGCAACACCGATTTTTGTCGTTGTTCTCTGTACTGACAGCACTCCAAATTTAAATTAAAAAAAATTAGCTCAATGTTAAAATTGACCGGAGTTCTCCTTTAAAGTCAGTTCAATTCAGGATGCATTCAGATACACATTTAGACATTATAAAATAATTTTTTGGTAAAGTTTTAGCATTTTTAGTTTTTTTTCTATGTGTACTGAAGCATTCCATTCATTCCTATGGGGGTCAATTTGACCTGCGAGGGAAGGATTTGTTAATTTTTTTTCAATTTCAACCACAAAACTCCTCGAATCCATTCAAAAGTCCTAGGGTCTTGGACCCCTCTGATGAACACTACATTTTTTTGAAAATGATTTTTGGGTCAAAATGGCCCGATGGAAGGATGAGGGTTGAAATTAAAATGAAAAATATTTATTGGTGTTATTTAGTTATTAGTCTTTTAAAGGTATAAAAGGAGACACAAAAGCAATTTCAAATGATTTTCTCATCTCTTTTAGTTGCTCTACAGGGGGTCGGCCCATTGCAGGAAGTCCAAGTGCCAATCATTGACTCGAAGACTTGTCAGGATATGTATCTGACAAACCCCTCACAGAATGTCGACATCCGCGCTGACATGATGTGTGCTGGCTTCCCAGAAGGGGGCAAAGACTCCTGCCAGGTGAGGAGCATCGAGTGCTGGTGTGTGAAATGCAACTGCACCTTATTTGTGCATTGCTCATGTTCATAATATCTTTCTGTTCTCGTGCTTTTTCAGGGTGACTCCGGTGGCCCTCTGGTGTGTGAGGTCAGTGATGGTAGTTGGGTGCAAGCTGGAATCGTGAGCTTCGGTCTCAGCTGTGCTAAAGCAAACCGACCCGGAGTCTATGCTAAAGTGTCCAGCTTTAGTAACTTCATCCAAGGCCACGTTGGAGGAGTCCAGCTCAAGAGCGCATCGAGTCACAACTGGGCCGACCGGGTCATGGTGCTCATCAGGACTCTAACTCTGCTGGTATTGGTACAGATTCTGAGATAGATGCACATTTATCCTTGCAGAAGCTGAAAGCCCACCCCAAAATACCGTCCTACATAAAGAGAGATTTTAATGCCTAAGTGGCTTTTTTAATAATTCTTTTTAAACAACTATATTATGTAGTTTCCTATTTTGTTTATACCAAAGTTACACAAACAGACATACTGAATGATATGAAATAAGAATGTTTTTACCTGCTCACTTGATTGTTATAATCTTGTAACTATCTGAAATGTGCAAGTGTACTGATTAACACAGATGATTATACTCCGTAATTTAACTCAAATCCACTTAAAACAGATGAACTGATCTGTGAGATTTGATAATCTTGATGCAAACTAAAATATAAATGGCCACTTAACAATTGAGCCAAACTTGTTTCTCTTGAAATGTTGTAAATAAAACTTTGTAATAAAGTGATTTTTGTTTTTGATATTTTGTATGCTTATTTATGGTAGAGGTAAACGTTACTGACCAGTCCTATCATAGCAACTGTTTTTCAGACAATTTTCTCAGACAAGCTTCTGTGTCGTTTAATGCAAGTCTATGGAAGATATGCGTTTAACCTTCTGGTGCTGTTCTTTTTTTTTACTTCATCTGAATGCTACGAAACTTGGTAAAGGTTTTGGCACTTGGTGTATGAACCCCCAAAAAACAAAACATGAAAAGGTTAGATGGTCCTGAAAAAAGTCACTTGTATTGTTTGTGGTCAAAAATGGCCACATTGAAAATGAATGGGAGGCGAATTTCATGTTTTGGAAACGTTTGGTACTGCGGCCAAACAAATTCTTACTGAAAGCTTTTTTTTTTAGATATCAACCTAATTTGGAACACAACTTGTTTCGATTTATGGCTTTGATTTTCTCAAAGTATTAGAGTAAAATGTGTTTTGGAAAATATATACTATTGAAAAATTATAAAATCTTTTCATAACAAATATAAAATTTTATAACTTTTCAAGTTCACTTTTTAAAACTTTTTTTCACTTCAGCAATAATCTGCCAAATGTCTTCTTTAAAAAGACCAAACTGAAGTCTGTGCTCCAAAGCATTCCAGATTTATGACAGTTTGAGTTGGAAATTTAATTTTCAGATCTATGCTCAAAAAGTGAATAAATGGATTATAACTACTGCAGAAATATAATTTAGTACCATAAAATCCCCTAAAAATACAGATAAAAAGAACATTATCAAACTAAAATATAATACAATCATTTCATTGAAATAATAAAAAAAAGAAATCAGTCATTTTTGACTGACATGCGAACAGTACCAGAGGATTAAACATAAATTTTATAGAAATTATCACACAAAAAAATGATCAAAATTATAATAGTGTTATAAGGTACCCAGAGATGATACAATCAGTAATTGTTTTCTTTGGAAATCCTACAATAACAACAAAGGGCTTAGTCAAGGTGAATTTGCATATTGCTACTAAGTGCCTTCTACTACAGTATGTAATCAAACAACGAAACATTGCAAAATAATACAACAATATCCCTTTGAAAGCTTTATTCAAGACAACAATACTTTTTTCGTTGCTGGTGTAAAACTGAGCAAATCTGCATGTTGGTGCAGCAAGTGTCACTATTTTCTACAAGACATTCATGCAACATCAAATGAAATGTTTTTCTACTCTGCACTACTTTCTACAGTCTGCAGTAATAATGCCAACGTGATCTGCTTCCTTTATTGTGTTTCATCATCATAATACTGCTGCCCTGGTGGCGACTCCTACTGTAGTGTACTAGAAAATAGCTTTAAACTCTGGTCTTCTAAACAGCTGCTATTTCATTGCTATTGGCTTGAATATTCTATAAAACCAGCTGGTGAATTAATGGCACTAGCACAGCTGAAGTGAACTCTTCTTCCCTTGATCTGAATTGCTTTGTGATGGCACTGAAATTCCAAGAATGGAAACCCCCTTAAGAACCGAACAGCATCATACTTTAATGTTGGCACAAATAAATAATGTATGTGAACCCATTAAAGATAAAGGCACTTTTCTGGGTAAGACCTTAATAATTTGGAGTCTCAAAGATATTCCCTCTACTGACTCTAGGTCTAGTACACTGGTAAACAATACAGCACTCAAGTTCCTCTGTGTACGGTCCTCAACCGGTTCTACAAGGGGATGGGGAAGGAATGCAGGTACTGATCAGGTATCAGGGAGTGTTGAGTTGTCGGAGAGGATCATGGGAGATCCAAGCTGGAGCTCCTGCTGAAGTGACTCCATGTCAGCAGGGGTCATGCGGTGCACCTCGAGCCAATCAGAGAGCAGGGATGCAGACAGGGGGGCCAAGTCATTGTGACTAATGAAAACGAGAAACGAGACCATTGAAATGTACATTTATTTACTTTAATGCATTTAGCAAACACTTTCATCCTAACTGACCTACAATAGATGGGTATAAGCAATTCATCACAGAGACAATAATATGCTTAGTATACTACATAAGAGTCAAGCGTTGTAATTTGCAGTGATGCACAGTTCACAAATAGAGTGTGCACTCTGCAGTCAGTGAGATTTGAACTGACCTTTCCCTGAGGTCAGAGTGCTGGAGTTCAGTAAGAGACTGAGCGAGGAGGTCATCGAGGTCAAAGCCTACACCGTATCCAGCTCCACTGCCTTTAGGGGTCACCGAGAAAACCGGCGGCAAAATGTCTTCAACCTGGCAGGGAAAAGGACAAAGTTGAGATTAAAGAGAAGAATGAAACAAAGTTCAAAATCAAATATAAATTTATAAGAAATACAGTGCAGTGTGTAAAGCAGTGATTATGTTTTCCAAACATAATGAAGATCACATAAATATGGAAGCCAATTTTAATCACAAAGTAAAAATAAAAGGTAACTGCAATTCTAATTCTAACTCTAATTTCTCCCAATTGTGACTTTATATATCACAATGTGACATTATTTTTTTTGCTTTATCTCAAAATTATTTTTTTCTTCATTACCCTGAGGTAGAAACAGGCCTCCATGCATAATTATTACTAGTCAAGTCAAGTCAAGTCAAGTATATTTGTATAGCGCTTTTCACAATACAGATTGTATCAAAGCAGCTTCACAGTATTAAATTAAAATAATACAACAAGGTTCTAGTGGAATTTATTGATTGATAAAATTAAATTAAATATCCCCACTACAGTTTCTTTAATAATTCATTAATAAATAAATGATATATATATATATATATATATATATATATATACACACACATTTATTTATTAATTAATTAATTAATTAATTATTATAGTAAAATAATTAGGTTAAAATAATAAAAGGGTTACAAATTTAAGAATCTATTTCAAATATGCTTCTGTACATAACATCATGGTAAAGAATCTTTTAAGGTTAAGATCTCAGCAAAGTTGCAATTTCTGTTCTCTCCTTATTGTCAGACTGATGGGATTAGCACACGAATGATTCACTGAGAATCTCACCTTTTGTTCTGGGGGGTTCCTTAACCTGTATACTTAATTTGTATGCTTTGTTCAGAGTCTCCACCTCTATGTAATCCCTCCCCCTTGGAATGTATATAACTACAATGCATACTGTATTAGAGTTAGATAATGTTGGAAGTACTGCAGCAACGTACAGCGGAGTTCTCAATAAAGAATAACTTCTGTTGAACGCGATCCCAACTGTCCCCTGGTCTCTGCTTCGATGAAAGAAAACTTTACAACACTGGATAAAGGTTTTTTAGATTAAGTTTAAAGGTTGTTGGTCTTGATTTCCATTTCTATGTCTTATAATGGCCTTTCGAATTAATAGTTTTAAATGATTATATTTATTTGTGTACAATAAGACCCTCAATTATGGCTTGCGATCAATAGCGGTTAACTTTATATCTTGCTCATGTAATATTTTGGAGCAGAGAACGACTAAAAAAAAAAACGTAGAAACTATAGAAATTTTAAGATTTGACTTGTTTCCATTTTTTTTTCAGGCCTAGAAATATCCATTTTAAATTTCCCTAATGGTTCCAGGTTATCCATGACATAAATCAATAACTCAAATTAAGTGTCCTGTTGAGAACAGGTGTCACTTTTCTAAGCGATCAGACTTTCATGAAACACTTTTAAAAAAAACCAAAGAATTAATCTCATATTTAAAGGCGGCCCACAGTCCAACATTATGGCTAAAACTTCACCTGTGACTTTGAGAGCTGCTGTGTGACTGTGTGGATATCAGGGATGCTGTTTGTCGACTGTCCCGTGTCAGTGAGACTAAGGCAGGGTTGAGCTGCGGCTCCTGGAGGCTGTTTTGAAGGGCCCTGTGAATGAGAGCCGTTCTGTCTGTCCCCCAGAACGCAAAGTTTGTCCAGGGCTTGAGGACCATCGCCGGTCTCTGGATTCGTGCTGGTGTCCGAGACGCCAATGCCGGGGTTCAAGGCTGGGGGTTTAGTCATGAAGGGTTCCAGCGGCAGCAGCTGGATGTGAGCGTTGGACTGTGGGACGGGCTTCAGCTGGGTTTGCAAGTGCGCAAAGCCCGTGTGAGCGGGATTGTTCAGTTCTAGTGGAGGTTGCTGGGTTTTGTGTGGAGATGTTCCTGTCCAGTTCTCAAGACCGGTGAACATTGTTCCAACACTCAGAAACTGAGATTTTAATATGTTGTTTTTGGCAAAGGCACACGGGCCCGTTACCACACCTAAACCTCCAACACTTCCGCCTCCTCCTACTGCAACTAAACCAACGTCCCCATTCTGAGAAGGACCTAAAGAGACGGGTGCTGCATTATGGGTCGGAGTTGGATGGAATATTCCAGCTGTGACACACTGTCCCATTTGAGGCAGCATTTGTGGCACTTCGTTGGGTTGTTTTGGCGGCACTGACTCTCCCCCAACTGAGTTTGTTTTTACGAGGTTGCTTCCTGTTGCTGGCTGGATTTGGACGGTCTTGCTCTCATTGGTTTTGGCACCGTTGGTTTCTGCGGTCTGTGATTTGTCCCCTCGGGTGTCCATCATTCGCCCCCAGCGCTCCAACAGCTTCTTGTCGTTGTCGCTGAGCAAAACGCCGCCTAAAGATTCTCCTCGTTTCCCCTCCTTTTTCTCCTTCTCTTTCAGCTTCCTCTTTCGCTCCATAGCACGCTCCTGCCTCTTCTTCCGCTTCTCTTCCCTCTCTCGTTGTCTCTCCTGGGCCGTGACTGGCTTCTTATGCTCTGGACCAGAGTTAGAGGAGGAGAGCGACGAGGATAAACCTCCAGAAGCTCCTCTCAGTAAATCTAGACCAAGAGCTGCTGAGCCTCCATCTGAGGAAGAAAGAATCAGTGAATGTTATCATGACCAGACCTGATATTTTCATGGATAAGAGAAAAATAAAATAATATCATAAGACAAGACAAGGTTAAGTTTACAGAATTTTCTCTCCAGGTTGACAACAGTAATGGTGGTTAGAAAAAAGAAACTAAATATTTACCAGATCAAATTGTACTCAAATTATAAATATAAAATATACGATATACAGTGAGGAAAATAAGTATTTGAACACCCTGCTATTTTGCAAGTTCTCCCACTTGGAAATCATGGAGGGGTCTGAAATTGTCATCGTAGGTGCATGTCCACTGTGAGAGACATAATCTAAAAAAAAATCCAGAAATCACAATATATGATTTTTTAACTATTTATTTGTATGATACAGCTGCAAATAAGTATTTGAACACCTGTCTATCAGCTAGAATTCTGACCCTCAAAGACCTGTTAGTCTGCCTTTAAAATGTCCACCTCCACTCCATTTATTATCCTAAATTAGATGCACCTGTTTGAGGTCGTTAGCTGCATGAAGACACCTGTCCACCCCATACAATCCAACTACTAACATGGCCAAGACCAAAGAGCTGTCCAAAGACACTAGAGACAAAATTGTACACCTCCACAAGGCTGGAAAGGGCTACGGGGAAATTGCCAAGCAGCTCGGTGAAAAAAGGTCCACTGTTGGAGCAATCATTAGAAAATGGAAGAAGCTAAACATGACTGTCAATCTCCCTCGGACTGGGGCTCCATGCAAGATCTCACCTCGTGGGGTCTCAATGATCCTAAGAAAGGTGAGAAATCAGCCCAGAACTACACGGGAGGAGCTGGTCAATGACCTGAAAAGAGCTGGGACCACCGTTTCTAAGGTTACTGTTGGTAATACACTAAGACGTCATGGTTTGAAATCATGCATGGCACGGAAGGTTCCCCTGCTTAAACCAGCACATGTCAAGGCCCGTCTTAAGTTTGCCAATGACCATTTGGATGATCCAGAGGAGTCATGGGAGAAAGTCATGTGGTCAGATGAGACCAAAATATAACTTTTTGGTCATAATTCCACTAAACGTGTTTGGAGGAAGAAGAATGATGAGTACCATCCCAAGAACACCATCCCTACTGTGAAGCATGGGGGTGGTAGCATCATGCTTTGGGGGTGTTTTTCTGCACATGGGACAGGGCGACTGCACTGTATTAAGGAGAGGATGACCGGGGCCATGTATTGCGAGATTTTGGGGAACAACCTCCTTCCCTCAGTTAGAGCATTGAAGATGGGTCGAGGCTGGGTCTTCCAACATGACAATGACCCGAAGCACACAGCCAGGATAACCAAGGAGTGGCTCTGTAAGAAGCATATCAAGGTTCTGGCGTGGCCTAGCCAGTCTCCAGACCTAAACCCAATAGAGAATCTTTGGAGGGAGCTCAAACTCCGTGTTTCTCAGCGACAGCCCAGAAACCTGACTGATCTAGAGAAGATCTGTGTGGAGGAGTGGGCCAAAATCCCTCCTGCAGTGTGTGCAAACCTGGTGAAAAACTACAGGAAACGTTTGACCTCTGTAATTGCAAACAAAGGCTACTGTACCAAATATTAACATTGATTTTCTCAGGTGTTCAAATACTTATTTGCAGCTGTATCAAACAAATAAATAGTTAAAAAATCATACATTGTGATTTCTGGATTTTTTTTTTTAGATTATGTCTCTCACAGTGGACATGCACCTACGATGACAATTTCAGACCCCTCCATGATTTCTAAGTGGGAGAACTTGCAAAATAGCAGGGTGTTCAAATACTTATTTTCCTCACTGTATATATATATATATATATATATATATATAATATATATATATATATATATAAACCTTACAGACCACAAACTTTTGAACTGTAGTATAAATACAAAAAATACAAAATCTATAAAAATCCATTTTTTTTCTCAGTAAAATGGATGTTTATACATGAATTAGTTAGATTTTATATTTTAGGAAGTGGCTTCCTGTGTTTGATAAACACTAAAGCCTGGTTTCACAGACCAGGATTAGGCCTTAGTTAAATTAGGACATCTAACACATTACTGGTATGCATCTTTAGACAAAACAATGGCACTGACATATTTTAAGATATGGCAGTGCAAGTTGTTTTCAGTTCAAACAGCTCAAACACGCATTTTAGTCTGGGACTAGACTTGAGCCTTGTCTGTGAAACCGGGCATAAATGTTAAGTAGTCTATGGCCACATACACATACACACACTGCACACTCCCTCACCTCGAGCCTTCTGCCTTAGCGCTGATTTGAGCAAGGCAGCTTTGAGAGCTGCTTTTGTGTCTTCTGAAATTGCTCCCTCTTTTTTTGTGCCTTCCCCGGTTGTCGCTTTCGCTCCTTTTCCAAGGGAACGAGTGAGGCTTTGAGAGAGCGACTGAGCTTGAGACTGTGTGAGAGAGAGTGAAGGGATAGACTGCGGAAGACTTGAAGTGGGCGGAGTCTGAGAGATGGGATGGGGCGGAACCATTTGTTTGGGAAGAGAGTGATTGGACGAGACAAGCTCGTCCTTTGTGCAGTCCGTGACTGGTTCAGTAAAAGTGTCCTTGTCTGTGGGAGTGGTCAGATCAATGGTTTCAGGCTGGCCGTCGGAGTTGGCGCTGAGCATGTCCACATCCTGGCAGCTTACCGACTGAGCCAAATGTGGGAAAATCTGAGCGAGATGATGTCGGGCTTGAAACGAGTTCGCATTCGCTTGAGTTTGTGTACCGTCTGTCGGTTTGTAGTTGAGATTGTGCTGTTGGCATGTTTGTGCTGTATCAGTCCGGTTTTGAGACTGTGGAGCCGTGCAAAGCGTGTTGCCGGAGACGCCGACCACCGCCGAACCTGAAGAATGGAGCGGTTTAAACTGGATCTTCTTTCTGACACCCTGCTTCTTCTTATGGAAGTCCCCGATTTCTGTTAGTATAGCTTCTTTGATTTGTTCTTTGCCCATGGGCTGCCGGTCGAACTCAAAATCGAAGGCGGGAACGCACACCGGCTCGTCGTCCGAGTCGTGGTACTTATTGAGGTAGGGGTGTTCTAGTGCCTGACACGCACTGATCCGTTCACGAGGGTCAAAGCGGAGCATCGCGGCCAACAGGTCCAGCGCATTGGGCTCAGCCTGTGGATACAGTGCTGCGAGCGGTTCTGGTGCTTTTAAAGGGAGGCTCCTCACATAACAGCGCACCCGGTCCGACCCTATCGAGCTGATGATGCTCTCGGGCGGCGTGCCCAAAACCGAAAGAATCAGCTGCAGCTGATGCACATAGTTTTTCCCAGGAAACATCTGCCTCCTGCCGAGCATCTCGCCGAAGATGCAGCCCACAGACCAGAGGTCGATGGCCAAGCTGTAGTGGTAAAGAGACAACATGAGCTCAGGAGCGCGGTACCAGCGGGTGGCTACGTACTCGGTCATGAAGGAACGCGACTCTTCCGAGTGGGACGCGCTCAATCCACGTGCCATGCCAAAGTCCCCGATCTTCAGCTCGCAGTTTTCATTGACCAGCAGGTTGGACGGCTTGAGATCGCGGTGAATGACGTTGGCCGAATGAATGTATTTCAGGCCTCTTAACAGCTGATACAGGAAGTAGCGTGTGTGTTCTGGAGTCAGAGGTTGCCGGGAGTGGATAATCTGATGCAGGTCGCTCTCCATGAGGTCAAGAACCACGTACCTAAAGAACAAGAGACACTTTTAGCATGTCATACATGAAGAAAGAATATGCATCGCATGCTACCTCGTACTCGAGCTTACACTGATTTGAAAGCCGAGTGAGGGACCACAGGCTGGAGAATATCTTTAATAGCGATGATGTTGTCGTGTTTGAAGTGTTTCAGAATCTTCAGCTCTCTCAATGTGCGTTTGGCATTCGTCACAACCTCAAAGGCATTAGGGATCTTCTTTATTGCCACCTGCTGGCCTGGATGCATAAATAACATTAGAATTAAAGGGGTCATGAACTGAACCTTGAACAAACATTTCCTTGATATTTTGTCATAAGAGGTGTGCTATTTCTGAGTGTGTTTTTTAAATCCTACACCAAATTATTTTCTGTGTACTTATTGCATAGCAAAAATATGAAGGTGGAGCTATAACGAATTTACATACAGGTCAGAGGACATTGTGTTTATTATTTTCTAAATCTTTTTTTTTTTAATCCCACTAATTTAAATTCACAGCCCTAAATATAATACATTATCTTACAAATATACTACTTGCATAAATAAGTATACAAAATATACTTTTGCATTTTAATAAACAGCACATAATGTTTTTGGTAATAATAATAACAATAATTACTGTTATTATTAATATTATTATTACAGCATTATTACAACATTGTTAATATATTATTACTATTACAACAACAGCATTAATATATAATAATAATTAGGTGTGGGAATCTTTTGGTACCTCATGATTCGATTCAAATTTCAATTCAATATCATAGATTTGATTCTAGTTTACTGTTTTGTGTTACCTTTCCTATTTGACTGCGGTAGACAGTTTAAAAGGTCTTGAAGAAAAGAAAAAAATCCCACTCAATTAAATGTAAACCTTCTCATTTTAGTCAACCCCATTTTATAAAACAAATGCCATTAAGCTGACTGCAGTCATTACACACAAGTTATTTCATTTTTTCTATTTAAAGGAACAAAGACGCAAATTACAAACAATAGGAGAAAAACAACAGAAAAAATATACAAATTTAAGATTTTCAGGTACAGTAGCCAAGGTTTATTTAATATGTAGTAAGAAATACTTCATAAATTGAATAATCCAATGTAAAAATAAAACTGTATAGTCTTCACTGTATGAATTAAATATACATTGATACATATCAAAGATTCAAAAGTGATTCAGTCAAAAGCAGTGAGTGATTTCTGTGATTAAATTAACAATACAGAGAGCAAAGGTTTATTAGGCTGCTGTCCCTTTAAGAATGATCGCACAGATCAAATATACTGTTAGACATCCAATTTTCTCTTAACTGTTTATGTTTACGTAGGACATAACAGGCTGTGTTTACGTGAATACTCCTCATGATGTGCATTTTGACATAATTGTGTGTGTATTTGATCATTCAAGCGCCATAAGCAATGAAAGAGACATCTGAGAGGCAGATTCTATGTGCGCGCTTTGGCTGTGTTCATCAGCGTGAGCACCACATTGAGTCCTTTTTCACGGCTTATTGTGATTAATAACACTCTAATGTGTCAATAACTTTAAGTAGGAAAGAGAAGTTTAAGAAATGTAACACTTTAGAAGATCAATTTTTGAAATTTCGATGCAAATCGGCAGAAGATAGAATCGTGATTTATATGTGAATTGATTTTTTCCCCCACCCCAATAATAATATATCAATAATGCTGTAATAATATTAATATTAATATAATGCTGTAATAATAATAATAAATTCTAACATCAGAGATTTAGTCTAATTACTTTAAATGAAACACATGCATCTTGGCACCTCACCATTGTCTCTTCTTCGGGCTGATGAGACCACACCATAAGCACCCGTGCCAATGGTCTCAATAACGTCATATTCTTCGCCAACTTCAAACTTCACATCTAAGGAGTGGGCTTTGAGCAGAGCCAAGTTCTTATCTGCAACAGTACTTGTATCTGTTACAATGGATGTGTCATCGCTAGGTTGAGGCGGTCCTTCTGTAACGCCTCTGTGATGGTTGTTGTCAGTGTCACCCTCTCTCCTGATGTTGCCCTCTGATGCTTTACAGGCCGGTCCTGCTTGAGAGTCATTTGTCTCATCCCTCTCATTGGTTGACATTCTGAAACCAAACATTCAGAGAAAAGTTCTAAAGTCAAGACTGTAAATTTTACTTTATGTTCACCTTATTTGAATGGACTTCTCTTGGACTTTATCAAAGTGCCAGACAGTTAATGCACAATCTAACTAAACTTTCCTTTTAATCAGTAACAAAACAGACAATCATTTACAGAATTTAAAAAAACAGCACCATTTTCATGTAACACGTTCTTTTGAGTATTTGTTTTAAATAATAATAAATAAATAAATAAATAATCCAAATATAAAAACAAGCTTTGTGTATTTAATGTTTTAAGGAACACAATAATGCATGGTGCACACAGAGGTGTGAGCACGTTATACATGAAACCATAAACTAACAGCAGACTGTAAAAGCAGACACTACTGACCACTTATCTGTAATTGTTCATAATGGATTAACATACTACAGGTCCAGCAGGGCGTCGCTGGCGTTTGTGTGTAATTAATCCTGCTCATCTGCCGCAGGGGCGTGAGAGACTGCTGGCCCCAAACAGCTTAAAATATATATATGTACCCTTTCTTTCTTTTCATGTTGGAACAAACACAAATAAAAGCAAACGTTGGGTTATGAAAACGGTAACAATTACCTGGTAATATATGGAAGCAGTGGAATTTCGGAGCGGTTCTTTCAAAGCATGTCTATTCTTCGCTATCACGAACCACCGTTTTACTTCCTTGTATTCTTCCGTATTGTGTTTGAAAGGCAGCAAAACTACCAATCGACTGTATGCTTGTAAGTGGATTGACCAATGGGATTCGAGAACATGCTCGAGGGGCGGGCTCTTGTGTAGTGTAGAATAGGGTCATTCTTTGGGCGGCGTCGAAAAAACGGACGGATCGAGTGTAAATAAGAAAGACGCGCACTTGCTTTAGCACGTTGAACTACTATTTAATCATATGCAAACACAAAAAATGGAGACCCAAACCTGCAGAAATTAAACACAAACTTGATAAAACAAAGATAATTATGTTTTAAATTTTGTCCTGAGCTTATTTTTTTATTACTTCATCCCTTTATTTATCGATATATGTGGAAACGCAGATATATGAAGAACAAATATATAAAATATTTTTAAGTTAACAAGGATAAAACTAAATACATAATACACAACATAATAAATAAAGTAAAACGCCATACAAAAATAAATTCAGAAATACATTTTTTTTTTTTTGTTAAAAATGAATGGCCTTTTTTTTATCAAGTAATATATTCCCATTTTCCTAGTTTTGCATTTATTAGCCTACTTGTTTATTCGTAATTTCTGCAGATTTAGGCCACCATAACACAGCAAAAATAAATTTGTTCACAATATTCGAACACAACAAACACGTGGAATTAATAATCCAAACCGCCATACAGTGTGTTTTAAAACATTTTAAAAATACATTTGTGAATGCAATTGATCTATTAGGCCAGTGTTTACATTGCCAAACATATTTATCTAACTGGACACTGACCCGTCCGCTCGGGACCCTCTGCGCCATCCGTCCAATCAGCGCTCGCGTCAGTCCATACACAGAAAAAGGAAGTAGAATAGTACAAATTGGAATGTATAAGTATTCAAATATTTACTGTGTATTTCCAATTTGCTCTTACAGCTTCTTTACTCAATGCACATTATCGCCCATCAGTCGAACTTATACTTTTCTCAGTACTAGTCTACGGACCAATCAGTGATAGGCATGTATTAGAGTGCTGTGGTCGATTTACATTCAAATGTTAAGTACCAGTACTTGTACGTAACAGATCTGCACGTAAAACGATTACACTTTTTATCGTATGAATGCTAGTGGATTTATTGATATGAATGAGCCGCCAAGCGCCCCCTGGAGGACAAAACGCACCCTCCCATTGGAGCCCGTTATAAAATCTGTCTTGTCACGAGTTTCAGTTCTTTGGACCAATCACAGCTCCTTTCTCACGATTTTCCACGTTGCAATATATTTTTGGAAAGGTGGGAGCCGAACTTACATATTTTACAATTAGAAATTGCTCTTAAGAGTAGCAACTTTTAGTCTACAAGTCTACAAAACAGGCTTTTTGTAAATTAGGTAATTTGTTATAAAACCTCTTAACACTGTCACTGCAATGTCCTCGAGCCATTCAGTTAACGTTACTGGAATTCCTAAATGGGAACATCGCGTTCGCTTCATCCTCTGTTTTCTGGGTTTAGTTCTGTCGGTTTACGCGCTACACGTCGAACTTTCCCGGGAGAATGATCCCGAATATCGTGCGATGTGCGACCTGGGCCATTCCGTGAGCTGCTCGAAGGTCTTCACCTCCAGGTAAATGAGTTCACTTCAGTCGTGGCAGTTTTCACGCATTGATCTCACCTAGACTTTAATCTAAAAAAAAGTAACTTATAGATGCACCATATTTCCCCAGTTGATTGATAACATTTAGAACCGCAAACATTTTTTGTACGTTTTCTTAAAATATGATGTTTAAATATGCAAATGAGGCAATATCGAATTAAAATGTTCACTAATTTGAATGCAATTCTAGAACAGAAATCTGATCATTGGTTAAAGCCAGGTTCAAAATTCTTGTTTCATTTTGTTGATAAGAGTTTTTTACAGAAGGCAATTTGGATTTCTCTTTTTATCACTCCATAAATCAGAAAAAAATGTTTTTAAGGAATAAAATGTTGCATAAAATCAGCCAAATGATATATGATCAAACCCCTGTGTAAAAGCCTTCAGAATAAATACATGTGGGTATAAAAATGAAGAGTTTAGTGTTGCAGCTGCTGAATTAGATATTTCTGACTCTACTCTAAAAAAAAACTAATTTGGGGGGGATCAACATTTGAAGATATATGTATTGTAAAAGTACAATAAATCAAACACTTACTGTAATTTGTATGTTTTCTTTCCACTAGTTTAAAAAAGAAAACGTTATGAAAAGCCTAAATTTACCAGTGCATGATTTTTATTTAATGCAACCCGCAAATAGTGAATATTTACAGGCAACTGATGTTATCAACTGCTGAAACTCTGATTCTCCTCTCAGATGGGGACGTGGATTTGGGCTCGTCCAGATCTTCACTTCCAAAGACAGCGTGTTGAATCAGCCGAACAGTGTGTTGGGAATCATTTTCTATACGCTGCAGCTGGGTTTGGGTAAGTGCTGTTAGGACACTAATGGGACCCCACAAACTATTTCAAAAATAATAAAAACAAACCAAGGGTCATCTGCAAATAAATAGTGCTAGACTTTCTAATTTTGCTATTTTTGCGATGACCAGCTGGTTTCATAGTGAATCATCTTATTGGGCCCTCAGTTGTATTATATACATATATATATATATATATATATATATATATATATATATATATATATATATATATATATATATATAAGACTCATCTTTATGAGTAATAATAATAATAATAATAATAATGTAATTATTATATATAATTACAAATGTAATTCTGGTCTTTTTGGTCACAGGTCAGCTAGTGTCCGGCCGATCGGCGTTCTTCCTCGTCGTGTTCTCTTGGGTGTCAGTGGCTGGATCACTGTATCTGGCTGCTATTCTTGCCTTCGTCTTGGTTGATTTCTGTGTGGTGTGTGTCTCCACCTACATCATAAACTTTGCACTTCTCTACACAAACCTAAAGAGAAGGAAAGGACTGGAGGGACACCTGAAGAGAGGGAAGAGTGAATAAAATCAGTACTTGTTTTTGAGTGTGAAAGATGTTAAGGATTAAGCTGCCTCTAACATCTGCAGGGGGGAAAGAGAGCAGCATGCATCAAATAAAACATTTCACAGATTATTGGAAATCCTGGGAGTTTGCAAACTGGTTGTAGTAAGAAGAAAAAAGTGTATATTAACAATAATCTGGACTTCACATGTTCATGAACACGAATAGAAGAGGAAACTTCAATTTTATTGTTTATCATCACACTTTTTTTAGAATGATGAAATTGCATCTTCATGGAGGGGATGATACAGTTACCAGACAGTGTGTTGTATGATGATAACGATCATGTGATTTATATCCAGGTCAGACTGTTACGTGTACAAGTAGTCTAATGTGGAACTGAGTTCTGATCAACATTTGATTAAAGATAGATTTTCCATCAAATGTTTAGTGTATAAATTATTATTATTATTATTATTATTTGCCCTTAATGCTGCTGCCTTCAGGTTTTTAAAGAGATGCAGATAATTTTACAGATAGTAATATAATTTTCATAATCTGGTCTGCTTTGTGACCATAAATAAATAAACAGAAATACATTTAAAATGATAATAAATACTATAATATTATAAAATAATAATATATATTATATAATAAATAATCCCCCCCCCCCCTTATGTATTGCACTATATAATTTGAGATATAGTCAGATGTGAAAATAGTGCTGATTTCTGATAATAGATAATGTACCAGTCATGCAAGAAATAAAACTAAATCATGAACTAAATTATTGTATGATCATCCTAAATATTATATAATTATATAATATTATAATGTATAAATTACAATATTGTAATTTATAAGTATTTGACCTGATACCTGGCATTCGAATGGCGCCATCTTGTGGTCAGAATGTGTCATTCGTTTACAGCATGATTTTTTTCAAGTCAAATATCACATGGATATTACAGCAAATATGGCCGTTTTAAGCTGCATAAAGATGAGTCTTTGAGATATATATATATATATATATATATATATGTGTGTGTGTGTGTGTGTGTGTGTGTGTGTGTGTGTGTGTGTGTGTGTGTGTGTGTGTCTGTGTGTGTTGTTTGGCTATATGCAAAGCATGCTGGAAACTAAAAATCTCCTGCCCAATATTATGCAAAACAACAACAACAACAAAAAAACATTAATGTAATCCCAATTCAAATGGATTAATTTGACATCACTTTTAAATATTTAAACACTATGAAATTAGGCTAAATTAGGACGAAATGAATAGCAATTGTGTTGCTTTAGCTCATTTTAATTAAGTAATGTTTCAGTGTAGTTGTGAAGGCCAGATGCCCTCACTTATAGCCTAGTGAAATATTATGACAACAACTAGTGAATAAGTTTTACTGGCCTCACTACTTATAAAGGATATAAATTGGCCAAAACAGGTTTTTATTTGAATCTAGTGATTTGCATGTTTCTGTGAGGGATAGCCTATGGGTTAGGAGTAGGCCATAGAAAATAATTGTTAGACATCGACAACCAATTTTTCGGGAAAACAACACAACACACACGCGATGCGATAACGATAAAAAAACCAATAAAAAACCCACAGCCAATCAGAACAGCGTGTGAGCGGGAGGGGGAGGGGGGGGGGGGGGGGGGCACTCGCACGGCAGCAGAGATTAAACTTGACGGCACTCGAAGGATAGATAGGCTAAGTACAAAATCAAATTCACAAATATTACACCATTTAAACATGATTAAAAATGCACACTGAGTTACTTAAACAGTCTTTGTCATAGATTACACTTGTTTGTTCACAGTTTGAACATTCTTGTTTCCATTTGTTTCATTTTAAGATCTGAGGTAAATTAGGCTATCCATTGCTGCTTTCAGTACGGCTACAAAGTTGGGAATTCAAAGTCACATTTTAACATTAAATAAAGCACATAAACATTATCTGAGATTATCATTGGCATACTTTGTGTTGTTGTTCCATCAAAACATATCAAGTTTTGTTACTGTCCCAATTTACCTTAACATGTTAGACAAAATGGGACAATAGCATTCAGCTAAAGTGGGATGACCTATTAAATAAAAGATAGGCTAATACATTGCTTAATGTGTGAAATTGTTTTGTTTACAGAAAATGTCACAAAGCTCCAGGCAGAAAGGGGAAAAAATTGAAAAACAAGTCAGCCAAACAAAATAGAGAGGTATAGCCTAATCAGTGGAGTGAAGAAAGAATGAAAGGGTCATCAATGCCGTATAAGGTAAGAGTGGAGGCAGGCCAGGAACTGAGACTTCGTTTTCTGGCCAGAGAATGTTGTGTTAAAAAATCCACCCTTGAAAAAAAGAGTGGAAGGTGTTGAGTGGATGTAACGTTAGTCATGTCTCTGTCTGGCAGAAAACCATGTATTTGTTATCTGAGAAGGAACTGGCAAAAATGTTATAGCTTATTCACAGAGATGCAAAAAAAAAGGCTTTTGAATATGCTAAAGCTAATGGAATTAACTGAAAACAAAAACAAAGCAGGCAGGACTATTCTAAAACTTTTAAAAAAGGAACCCAGAACTGAGTATTAAACATCATAATCATCACCAAGTTAATCATCAAGTTATTATTCTACATTTTGAAAAATTTATATTGAAATAATTTGTACAATGAATATCCTGTTGTGTGTCCCACTTTACCATTTGCACTGTACCAATTTACCTGAAAATGGCTGTAGAATATCATTTTGGAATCTCTGTAAAAAAAAAATTAAACACTCATATTCCTTCAGAAACCATAGTTGGAGATACTAGAGATCTTGAGCACTTGTTTAAAAAAATAATAATAATAGTGTAGGTAGAATAGATTTATTTGTATTAAATACACAGTGTACTAAAAAGAGTCCCAGTTTTGCTGACTTTACTCCAATCTTTGTTAACTCATGTTAGCTCAGGTCCATTAAATAATATTAACAGAGACAACTTTTGATTTGAATAATGTAACCTATTAATTTGAATAATGTAGCCTTGTAAATGTTGCAATTAACATTAAGAACTAAGATTAATAAATGCTTTTTAGAAGTATTGTTCGTTTTTAGTTCATGTTACCTAATGTATTTATCTAATGTTAACATATAACTTATTGTAAAGTGTATTTATAGCGCTTAATAGATTGTTTCAAAGCAAGTCAATTTCAGATGTAAAGCAGCTCTATAAAAAATATAATGTCATTATTAAGCTCAATTCAGTTCAGTAACTGCCAGTGTTGTAAAGTTCATGTTTTAAAGCAAATCTCGAAAGCAAGCTAAACATGGCTATGATAAAGATAATATCTGAAAAGAAGATTTCATGAGAAGCATAGTTTCTAAATTTGATTAAAAAAACAACAACACAATTTTAGCATTGTGCACAGCACAACCAATATTTGAATGGAGTTCTCTCGCAATTTGAGTCATGAAAAGGACAGTCATAACAGTCTGTGGTCCGGTCATGTGTCACAGAAGCTAAACGGTGCAGTCAGTATTACTGGTGACCTTACAAAACAAAACTGTGCACATGCCAATTCATTCAGATTACAGCCTCCATTAAAGGTTGTACAGACAACCCTAAAGAAACAAGAGGAAATCTGATTTAGTGGAAGTTTTTATGGATTTAAAGGAGTGAAATATACATTTGTGAGAATATTTTTAAAGCACTGATTCCACGAACCTTGCAAACTTTTTCTGCAAATTAAGCATCTACCACATAAAATGTCTGAAAGGAATAAATGGAAGTGCATCTATACCTTGTACTTCTACAAATGATAATCTGAATGAATTGTTTTGTTTTGTAAGGTCACCAGTAATACTGACTGCACCGTTTAGCTTCTGTGACACGTGACCGGACCACAGACTGTTATGACTGTACTTTTCATGACTTGCACCTTTTTTGCCTTTCAAATTGTGGTTGTGCTGTGCACAATGCTAACGTTGTGGTTTTTTATCATATTTAGAAATTATGCTTATCATGAAATCTTCTTTTCAGAGAAATGGAATGTTTTTATCTTTATCATAGCCCTGTTTAGCTTGCTTTTGAGATGAGATTTGCTTTAAAACATGAACTTTACAACACTGGCAGTTGTTGAACTGAATAGCAGGGCTGTGGAGCATTCAGTAAGAAGGCTTTTAAACTCCAATTCAGTTTCTGAATTTTGTACTGAGTTCTTTCGGACCATGCAAATATAGGCTACATTTACCACCCTTTGCACTGACAGAAAAAGCACACCTAGTCATGATTAATTGGGATGTATTTAATACTACAGATATCTATCATATCCAGTGATGTACTCTTAGTTTATTTCAAACCCAGGAGAAGAAAATTATACAAAACATCCCTATTTGAAGCTCTATATGCAGTCATAATTACTATTTATGAATATTTTCATCATTTAAATGTATTAATTTAGCAAATGATTTTGTCCAAAGTGACTTAAACGATCTCCTTTTGACAGTGAGCACAAATATATTTAAAATCAATATATCAATATCAAATATAGTTCACAAAAAAGGGTCTGTGTGACATTGTAGCATTCTATACAATTCTATAACAAATACAACTTTTGATTTTAATAATGTATTAGTAAACACTGAAATTTACATCAAGTAAGATTAATAAATGCTGTAGAAGTATTTTTCATGCTTAGTTCATGTTATCTAAAGTAGTAAACTAACGAAACCTTATACAATGTTACAGACACAGTTGCAAATATATGTAAATTAAATACAAATATCCAGAAATATCCAGAAAACAGGTCAGGGTCACATTGCAGAAACAGCTGGGGGACAGAGGAAATATAGGATTAATTATCCTATATAGTTCCTGGAAGGAAAAAAGGGGAGATGAGAAGGAACAGGTGCTGCTTTTTCCACGGATGAAAATAATCTCATTACTGACTCATTCGTTAACTGAAACTAAGTAAAACTAAAACCATAATAAGCATTTTTTTTGTTGCTTGAACTGAAATAAAATAAAAACTTAAACTTATTTTATTTCAGCTAGCCAAGGCAGCATTTCGTATTTTTATTTAGTTCAACTTTATTATTAGTATTAAATGTTGAAATTAACATTGACTATTGAAGTATGGATTATTGATGGTTTGTTAATGTGATTAATGTTAAGAAATGAAAACCTTACTGTAAAGTGTTACTAAAGTTTTAACTTTAATTTTTATTTTTATTTTTAATTCTAATTTTTAGTCTAATCATGTGTTACTTCATTCAAGACCACATACATTATTTTAGCATGTCACTACGGCTACATTTGTTCTGTGTAAACTCTTTTTTTGAGTTTTAATTGAATATTTTCCCCCAAGTAATTTCCATCCTGTGCTGTGGACAGGTAAACAGAGACCTTTTGCATAGCAACATTTTTGCATGCTAATGCATCTTCATGTAATATCATGGAAACATTTGGAGTGTATATTCAAATTCTCATATCAGTGATGTACGTTATGTAATTCTTCATTGTAGATATGTTTAGATGTTATTAGTGGATAGAGGACAGAGCATGTTCGTACACAAAAACAGCTGTGAACATACTGCAAGGTACGGGTTTTTCAGAAATCATTTTACTTTGTTTGGTACAAATGAAATATCAGTTTTCTAAACATTTTCAAAAATGTATTGTTATGTATTCTATATAATGATTCATGATTGTATATTTCTATATTTATTTTCTCCTCAGACATTTTTAGACCGAGTCGACTGAATCTGCTTTCATTACAATGGAGTATCTGAAGTATCTAATGCTGATATTTCTCATCAGTAAGTGTTTTTTTTTTTTTTTTCAATATTTTTAAAACAAGTCTATTTTAGATCAGTTGTCAATTTCATGGCATTTTGTTATGGGATTAATATCCTGCCATGATTCAAAACTGAAAATAAAGCTCTGAAAGGTTGAAACTAAGGGTTTGAAAACTCAAAATCTTACAAAAAAAGTTTTTGCAAGATCGAAAAATAAGATTTGCAAGCTTGCAAAATGTAAAAAAAATAAAAATATCTCTGCAAACATTATGTTGTTTTTGAGATTTCCTTCTTCAGAACTGCAACATTTTTTTTTACGATGTTGCGCAAACAATTTTTCAGAGTTTCAAATTTGTCAGTGTTCTCCCACTGTATTAGTTTGTTTTCCAGGTTTGAAACCTTGTAAATGGTGATCTGAAAACTGGTGTGCGAATGTGTGAAAAAAAGTTTTGAAACTCTGAAAACAGAGTTTTGCAGGCTTGCAAAGTGGTAAAAAAAAAAATCTCTGCAAACATAATTTTGCTTTTGAGTTTTCCTTCTTCAGAAGTGCAACACTCTTTTTTACAGTGTTGTGCAATCATTTTTTCAGAGTTTCGAATTTGTCACTGTTCTCCCAGTGTATAGTTTGTTTTCCAGATTTGAAACCTTGTAAATGGTGATCTGAAAACTGGTGTGCGAATAGGTGAAAAAAAGTTTTGAAACTCTGAAAACTGAGGTTCGAAAGGGCGAAACTTGTTACATTACATTACATTTGCACTCCTATTGCAGACTATTTTTTCAGAGCTGAGTTTACAACACCCACTTTGCAGAGATACGCCCACACAGTTGCGAGCTTGCGACTCACGTGATTTGTGGCAGCGTTGTCACGCAGCTCTGCTCTGAAACTCTGAAACTCAGACTGAGCGAAAAATGAAGCTTCGCAACATCGCAACTTAAAAAAAAAGCCTGGAGGGAGGGCCTTCTGCTCTTGGCCAATGCTTTGCTGTCTGCTGACGTACAGTCCAATCACAAGTTGTATTTACTGGAAAGGTGGGATTGACCGACTGCTCCGCCAATGACGAAAGCGCACAGGATACGCAAGGTCCAAAAATAGGACTAATGATTTGTCGTGGGAAGTCACTATACTATAGCCCCTAGCTACTCACTTTCCCACTGATATGCCAGCGGTGGATCTGTATACGTACTCTCCTCACACAGCGAGCGACTCACTTTCCTCAGCGAGCTCAGGAATGTACATTAGCCTAATATTATAATAAAATCTCTACCCGTTTCAAGTACTGTATTGGTGCAATAACTAACTACTTCAGTAAAGTGTTACATTTTTGTGTTGTTAAAGTCATTTATTCTGAACCAATCATCTTAAATTGATTCTCATTGCATTTTTTTTTTTCATTTATAAAGGCAATTTTTGTCTTTGTCGCATCTAGTGTAGACAGCCTCAAGCTGTTGCAGTGCAGCGTGACGCGATGCATCAACTGTCGCTTTCGGTGTAAACGCGTGATACATACAATTTTCCAACACACTTTGTGACTTAGTCTAGAAACCCAGAAATATTTTTTTGCTGAACACATTTACACACAAATTAACCATTTATATTTAAACTCTTTCCCCGCCATTGATGGAATTTTTCCGATATCCATGTTTTCACTGTGATATGGTAAGGGACACTATTACGCATCTTCTAAAAGAGTACAGTATCTCCAGATCAAAACAAAGGCAAAAAAGAAACAAGTGATAAAAGCAATGCTTAAGCACATTGTAGTCTTTGACAAAAAACACAATTTTCTCAGCTTTTTGTTCAAAATATTGCTTTTTTTATGAATCAACCCCACATGTAAAGCTGCAGTCCGTAGTTTTTCCTCTTTGTCGCCATTTCTATTCGAAATCTGCAATTGCAGTTATTCGCGGAATTATCAAGTTTACGTGGGTTGTGCCTCGGCACGGCACAGCACGGATGAATCCAATGTTTTGAGGAGAATGTGTGGCTGTCAATCACCGTTCCGGTGTGGATGCTGTCACAGATTCTACTCTTTGAAAGTATGACCAACATAAGAATTTTCACCGGAATTAACATCCACTTTTGTTCTGACCAACTAAGGGAAAAAAAAACATTGCAGTAAATCTAAATCTAAATGATCGCTTATGTCTTACCTGTCCAGCAGAATCTGCGTCCGTTTTGAACCCCTTCAAAACACGGAGTTCACGCCACCTTTCAAAAGCCCTTCCGATATTTATCCTTGTTTTCATATGGGCCCGGTTGCAGTCTCTTTTTTTCTGTAGCCGTTTGAACCTTTCTGTATCCGCCATCAAATTGATAAGTTTAATTATATCAAGTGCTGTGAGAAAAGGCTATAAATCTCCACCTCCAGCATCCTCACACTCATAGCCTACTAGCCGAGACTCTTCTTTATGTGTACAGATGTGAGGTAATGACGCAAAGACATGCTTGGAAATCCACCAGTACCACTGGAATTAAAAACATTATTACAAGCTTACTGTTTTGAATCGAGCATATGCAAGCATATAGTTTTGAACACTGGCTGGTTACTTGCTCAATTTATTTTGGATAACTTTTAACCCAAAAAAGTTATGGACTGCAGCTTTAAGTTTTGAAGAAAAAGAATACATGAAGTTAGAATGAAACACCTTTTTTTAAAGCAGAGGCTCTGTTCTTTCTTTTGATGTATCACATGTTTAGATATTCATAAACAAAATATTCTAGGGGCCCATGAAAGTTTTGCAATGATGATAAAATGATAATGCTAAAATTATTAAATAAAATGCTGTCACCTTGAAAAAAATAATAATAATAATTAAACGCTGACGAGAAAACTTAAACTTAAAACCAAAAGGAGTATCCTTACAAAATGCTTGAATTTACACACTAATGTTTTAAAATATTGAAATGTGCACAAATTCTGCAACAACTAGATTGTGAATTGCTCCCATCTGGACGTAGACTAAAAATTCCCTTGGCTAGAAAAAATGTCTATAAAAGATCTTTTCTTCCAATGGCAGTGATTATCTTAAATCGTACAGTGTTTTAATTGAAACAATAGAATGGCTGTTAATATTTGTAATTTTTCTTTCTTACAGTGTTTAACTATATAATTCTTTGTATTTGTGCTGTTGATGCGTGATGTGTTTTTTAAGCAGTGAATGTATGTTACAGTGTCAAAGAAAAATTTCCGCTTTGAAAACAGACTGGACAATAAAGTTCAATCAATCAATCAATCGAACCACACAGTCATGTGATTCATCTTGAACATACAGGGCCCTATTTTAACGATCTGAAACGCAAGTGTCAAAGCGCAAAGCGCAAGTAACTTTGTGGGCGGGTCTTGGCGCTGTTGCTATTTTCCCAGCGGGATAAATGACTCTTGCGCCAGGCGCAAATCTAAAATGGGTTGGTCTGAAGTAGCTTCATTATTCATAGGTGTGGTTTGGGCGTATCGTGAAATAAACCAATCAGAGCGTCATCTCACATTCCCTTTAAGAGCAGACGCGCTTTGTTCTAAAGCGGATTCCTATTATAACGGCGGATTTGCCAGGCGCGCGCCAGGAGCGGTTCACAGCCGAGGAGAGCAACGCTCTCGTCAGGGACGTTGGGGATGGAGAAACCCACCCAAATTAACTTCGGTTAAAAAGGCGTATGATAATTTGGGTAAATGTGTAAGCTAGATGTATGCTTTTATAACAAATTGTCTATCTATCTATCTATCTATCTATCTATCTATCTATCTATCTATCTATCGTAATAATATATGATTTGCAAAAATGAAAACTGCTGCTTCTGTGTAGATGAGAGAATCAAAGTGTATGCGCGTTGTGCACACGCTACATTGATTATGGCCAAGCATGCGCCCTTAAAATAGCATATGAATAACATGCGCAACGCCCACTGACTTTAAACTATTTTTTCCTGGTTAGTGGCGCAATTGTTTTCTAAACCTGCAAAATAGCATGAAGGAACGTTTGCGCCGGAACACGCCTCCTTTTTTGCGCTGAACCGCCCAGGGAGCGCAAGTTCATTCCCTAGTTTAGCGACGTGCTTTTGTGGAGGGAAAAGCGCGCTTTGCACGGTTGCAAAATAGGAATGATACATGCGTCGGTGTACAAAGTCAATTGCGCTGGGTGCAAGATAGGGCCCACAGTGTTTGACTGTTTTATTTAACTACCTCTCCTTTTACTCTTTATAGGTGACACAAGAAAAGCTATAAAAGTAATGGGTTTAAACTATAAATCTCAAATTTGGTGAATTATTTACAGTTCTCACTATTCCCTTCAGAACAGGGTTGTGGGCTTTCCACACTGAACACTAGTATTGTGGCAGGTGATGATGCACCTGTGGGGAACTGGACTTGGCAGGTCCATCTACACATTTTTGACTATTACATCTGTGAAGGGTCCCTCATCAGCCACGAATGGGTGCTCACTGCGGCTCACTGCGTTTACTTCTTGTAAGAACACAAAATAGAAATTAAATCATTTGATTAATAAGATTTAATGTGAATTTGCAGATGTTATTCTCAGAGCTAACACACTCTTTTCTTCCACATTCAGACCCTCATACAGTTACTGGACTGTTTATCTGGGCAGACAAAGCCAAAACATTTCAGTCTCTAACCCAAACGAGATGAGTCGAGGAGTCCAATCCATCATTACACATCCAGACTATGTCCCTTCACAGTTGACCAATGACATCGCCTTGCTGAGATTGAGTGAGCCAGTGAACTTTACCAGCTACATCAGCCCAATCTGCCTGGCTGCTAATGACAGTGTCTTTCACACTGGCACCACCTGCCGGTCCACTGGATGGAGACAAACCAGCTCTGTAGGTAACGATCATCAATTTGCTCTCATTGAACAACATGTAGTCTGGTCTGGATTATGTAACCAGATGAAAAAATAAAGTACTAGTCATTGTACCACATTACATTGTCCACCTTACTTGTAGTTGTACTGATAAATCAGGACTTTATTTTCCTTATACTTTTAATTAGGACCCAAATACAGTAACCTGACATTACACCGTAATGGAAAGCTTAGGATGTCTCTTACATAGTCAAAAGCTGAAGATAAAAGTACTGTACTAAAACCAAAGTCCAGATTTTCTTCAGGCAATACGGGCAAAATAGGATACAACATAGGCTTACATAAATATTACAGCATCAACTTGAAATCAATTATATCTAATTAAAATATCCATACTTTACTATGTTATTGCTCCCTTCGTCCTCTTCTCACTCCATTGATTTAAAAATGTCTTGCTCCTTACCTTAATCATCTTAATGATTCTAAATACAATATTGTAAATTATCTAGAATTCATTTCTATATTTTCTGATACAATTCACATCATACAAAAATTGTATGTATATGAATACTTTGTTACATTTTTATTACCTTAATCTTAAGATTTATCTCAGATTTCTTCATCACTTTCCATACCATTGCTTTTTCCACGGAGGCCATGTTCCTCGATGTGACCTCATCAGCTTAGGAACATAAAAACTGATTTTTCAGTCTTTCTTAGACTGAATGAATTACAATTATCAAAATGCAGTTACACATTTCATGCATTTCATACGCAAAAGACAAAAGTCGCATTTCGTCAACAGAAATGTAAAGACTGCACTTAATTTAATGCACAAAACTGACTTAAGGAAATAAATTCAGTTAATTCCATTTTATGCATATGAAAAACGCATGCATAAACGCAATGCAAAAATTGTGAGCATTTATGACATTTTTCATGGAAGGTGTTTTCTGGTATCCATTAAATAAAAAATTCACTCAGCCTTTATCTTTTAATGGTAAGAGAATAAATTGTACCTGTATTTAGGGCCCAAGCCCTGAAAGGGCGAAGGCCCTATTGTTTTCGGTAGGATTATTATTATTAGGGCCCAAGCCCTGAAAGGGCGAAGGCCCTATTGTTTTCGGTAGGATTATTATTATTATTATTAGGGCCCAAGCCCTGAAAGGGCGAAGGCCCTATTGTTTTCGGTAGGATTATTATTATTAGGGCCCAAGCCCTGAAAGGGCGAAGGCCCTATTGTTTTCGGTAGGATTATTATTATTAGGGCCCAAGCCCTGAAAGGGCGAAGGCCCTATTGTTTTCGGTAGGATTATTAGGGCCCAAGCCCTGAAAGGGCGAAGGCCCTATTGTTTTCGGTAGGATTATTATTATTAGGGGTTCAAGCACGAAGTGCTGAAACCCTATTGTATTTGTAAGGATTTTTATTATTATTATTATTATTCTTCTCCGCTAAAACGCATTGTGCAGCCCAAACCGTAAGTGCTAGAGACTTGAAACTTGGCCACAAGGTAGTACAAAAATCGAGGAGAGGTTATCAAAGTATGAGCCCGATTGGCCTATAGGTGGCGCTATAGCGCAAAAAACAAAAAAAATCCACTATTTTGCTCATATCTCAATAGCCATTTGTCCCAGCTTCAAGTGTCATACATCATTGGAATCCTTGGCTCAAGCCGAACAAAAAATATAGGAGGTATTTCATTTCCGGTATGCAAATTTTTCCGCCATATTGGATTTTGTTCAAAACCTACTTTTGCAAACTAGTCCCTGGTTTTTCGCCCGATCGGAACCAAACCAGTGCAGAAATGTTCTCTGGAGTCTGAATATCAATAATTATCGAAAAAAAGTTGAAATTTCGATACATGGTTGCTATGAGGTGTCAAAACGTTCGCAGGAGGCGGAGCTAATTTTACTAAAATGGCTATAACTCGGGAACGCAATGAGATATTTTCACCAAACTCGGTACACATATGTATGAGCTCAATCTGGGGTCACAGTAAAAAAATCGCGACGATTGAACACTAGATGGCGCTAAAACATGGAAAAAACTTGTAAAGGGCTATAACCACCTGACCGTTAGTCCGATTGACTTGAAAATTGGTATGCAGTCTCTTGGTCCAAGGTGCCATGTAAATCTATGAGGACATTGGCGTATCTTGAAAAACATGGCCGCCATTGGCCAATGAAGTTGAGCACCTATTAGACAAGGTTAATGGAGACCGATCGAAACGAAACTCGATGGGCATGTTCAACTCATGGCCCTAGAGGTCTGTAAGAATTTTGAAAGAAATCGGCCACTAGTTTGCGCTAACGAGTTTTATGACTCTGTAATCACGTGGTGTTACACTCATCCACACAATATGCATATCATTTGATAGATCTCCTCATGGAGAACAACTTTGCCTCAAGAACCATTGCTGTCAATCAAACCATTCATTAAATATTCGGAATTATGTTAAAAACCTACTTTTGCGAACTAGTCCCTGGTTTTTCGCCCGATCAGAACCAGACCATTCTAGGACAATTCTCTGGACTTTCTAGATCAATAATTATCAAAAAGAAGTTGAAATTTTGCTTTTGGTTGGCTATAAGAGGGTCATTTAGAAAATAGGCATGTCCTAATACACTCAAACGTCTATAAATCCTAAATAAAAAGTCAGAATTTCACAAAAATTGATGAGCATATGTGACATAACATGCTAAAGAAGCATGGACATTTTTATGGAGATCGGACCATAGGTGGCGCTATAACTGTTAAAATGCTTTAAAACCATATATTTCCTATGGTAAATTGCCTGTATTGGCTGTAAATGGTGTTTTCCATCTGTGCTCATATAATGTTCATATAATAATGTTCAAAACCAGTGCAGTGCAATTATCTGTACTCAATAATTATCAGAAAAATTATAACTTCTTCATTTGGATGGCTATAATAGGGTCACTTCAATATGTAGCCTTGACCAAGTGTCCACAAAAGCCTATGGGCCCTATCTTGCACCCAGCGCAATTGACTTTGTACACCGACGCATGTATCATTCCTATTTTGCACCCGTGCAAAGCGCGCTTTTCCCTCCACAAAAGCACGTCGCTAAACTAGGGAATGAACTTGCGCTCCCTGGGCGGTTCAGCGCAAAAAAGGAGGCGTGTTGCGGCGCAAACGTTCCTTCATGCTATTTTGCAGGTTTAGAAAACAATTGCGCCACTAACCAGGAAAAAATAGTTTAAAGTCAGTGGCGCGTTGCGCATGTTATTCATATGCTATTTTAAGGGCGCATGCTTGGCCATAATCAATGTAGCGTGTGCACAACGCGCATACACTTTGATTCTCTCATCTACACAGAAGCAGCAGTTTTCATTTTTGCAAATCATATATTATTACGATAGATAGATAGATAGATAGATAGATAGATAGATAGATAGATAGATAGATAATTTATTATAAAAGCATACATCTAGCTTACACATTTACCCAAATTATCATACGCCTTTTTAACCGAAGTTAATTTGGGTGGGTTTCTCCATCCCCAACGTCCCTGACGAGAGCGTTGCTCTCCTTGGCTGTGAACCGCTCCTGGCGCGCGCCTGGCAAATCCGCCGTTATAATAGGAATCCGCTTTAGAACAAAGCGCGCCTGCTCTTAAAGGGAATGTGAGATGTCGCTCTGATTGGTTTATTTCACGATACGCCCAAACCACACCTATGAATAATGAAGCTACCTCAGACCAACCCATTTTAGATTTGCGCCTGGCGCAAGAGTCATTTATCCCGCTGGGAAAATAGCAACAGCGCCAAGACCCGCCCACAAAGTTACTTGCGCTTTGCGCTTTGACACTTGCGTTTCAGATCGTTAAAATAGGGCCCTATATCTCTAATATGAATGATCAGACCTTAAAAACAAGTCAGAACAAGCATGAAAAAGACAGATCGGACAAAATTTGCCTCTATAACAGTTAATAAAAAAGGTGAATATGAATAACATAGCATATTAAGCCAATAAGTGGTATTTTACTGCCCCCTGCTGTCATTTCATCATACTACTCCCTAATATTGTTCTATAATTCATATTTAGACTTTATAAAATCATTATTTTAACATTTACAATCACATTTTGTCAAAATTAATCTATTGTTGTATTACTATTGACAACTGAGTCACAAGTGAATACTGAAACCGAAAGTAAAACGGCATTTACGCCACGTCCCCGAATACAAATTAACTCATAACTCGAAAACGGAAAGTCGTTGCGCGCTCAAATTTTGATGGTAAGGTCCTCTCCAGGCTCTTGATCGAAACGTGTTGTCGCGGGCCTGAATGATAGTCTCATTCAACAGGGCTCCTCGAGCACTATCTATGCTCTGAGTTTCAGAATTTTTTGCGTTCTGGTTACCGAGATATAAGTGAAAAACCAAATTCCCATTCATTCACTCATTCATTTAAACACTTCAATTGTAAAATGTAAGCTATAATACCACTTTTGTCCACTTGAGGGAGCAGCAAGATTACATATGATCTTTTCATTAGCTTTCAGTATTGGGAAACAAAAATAAATTGCTTTAAAAAGCAATCTTTTTTATTATGATAGGGCTGTAGCTATCGATTATTTTAGTAATCGAGTATTCTATTCAAGTAATCGGATAAAAAAATGTGGTAAAAAATAGATTCAAGTTAACAACAGCCTTTAAAATGACTTAAAATACAAATATATAATAACAAGCAATAATGATTGGTTCAAGTAAAGTATCAAAGTAAGTAATTATATGGGTTTTATTGAACAACACTGTTAAAATATACCCATGTAAAATAAATGATATAAACTAATATAGAGATAACTTATGTACATGAATAACAAATGCCTGCAGAGGGCACCAGCGGCCTGGTTGTTGTTACACTACTAAGGCATTATCAAATCCTTGTTTATTGGCCAAACAACATTAAATTCAAATGTCAACTTAACCTTTAATATTTGGCCACTTCTGTACGATAGAAATGCTACAGCCACTGTAATTTCTTGAACAAGAACATGTGCACATCAAAACATGCAAACTCAGAGCGAGAGTTTAAACTTTTATTTTGAAATCGCGATGTTTAAACTTTTATTTTGAAATCGCGATGAACAGCAGTTTGAGAAACCCAGATGTGCTCCACAAATGATAACAGTGCAACTATGAAACAAACTGCGTCCGACTTGCGTTCCCATATTTGCACGTTATTGGAAACGTAAACAAACAGCACTGCAGAGACTGAGTTTGCTTGGAGCAGCGTTTACTGTGGACGGAGCTGAGGTAATTTTAACATGTAGGCTAATCTGCACTCATGTAATTGAAGTGTCTTCTCTGTGAAAAAAACAAACAAAAAACAGAGGATATATTTATTTAACTGAATCACAGCCTTTGTGATTTCACAATGGCACTATGCTATATTATGACTGTAAATGGTGGGCTCCAGACTGCGATCAATTGGTCGCATTTTGCGACCATTTTTCCTGCCGGTGCGACCAAATATTTATTCGATTTATTCGACCACAACGTTGCCGAGCAGCGAATCCAAACAAAATGAAAGCGGAACGAAAATGCGCTAACTTACTCCTTTATGCTTCACAGACCGTTTATTAGTTTGAATCAATAATAGACAGCGCAGCCCATAGATATAATATATAAACGCGTTTATATATGATATCTATGGCGCAGCCTATGAGCACAGCAGCCCGAACTTGCCAGTCGCGGGCCGATCTCGATCACGCGACACTGTTACTAGGAGATCCAGACTCTGGAGATCCAGTGAAGAAATCCATTGAATTCGCCTCAGAATTAATAACATAATCAGATATCAGATCAAACAGCGCTGATGTGGAAACCAGGAGAAACACTGGGCTTTCAGACCACAAATCAGCGACATTCACCATGGATTTAATGTAGTAACTGTAACCATAATGTGACAGAAATAGTCAAACGCTTACAAGTACTAACTGTTAGGCTACTCATCTTTTTCCAGCACTTCAAAACTATCATATAGAAATGTTATTTTTAATGTGATGACCAACACATTTTTTTTGTTCATCCTTCAAAAATGGTCTTATTTAAACTCTTATTTATACACTTATTTAAAAATAATAAAATAAATAAATTACCATTGTAAACAGTAAGATGCTTATTGGCTATTTTCACTCCCTAATATAATTTATTTCACTCGGTTTGCTTTTTAATTAATATTAAGACATTATGAATGATAATAATTAAAGTTAATTTCATCTACACCCTAAACTAAGCTTAGTGCTTTATTGTCAGCCCCAGTGCTACCAGATATTTTTTTGTAAAACTCAGTGTCTGCGGTGCCGCTGCCCTCAGATGTTAGTCTGGTGCCTGTGAACTTAAAATAAAACTGCACATTGTAATATCTGTACATTAAGTCTATTTATTATTAAATAATAAATAAATAATTTGTCAGTAGTTATTTTGGGGGAAATTTGAATAATTGCATTGCAAGTTGATTTAAGGTGTGCCCCTAAATTTTCAGTCAGGGGCTACAGCGCTCCTAGTAAAAAAAGTTAGTCTGGAGCCCTGTTTAAATATCGCGTTGTCCTAGAAAACTGTAATTCTGCGGTTGTTGGATTCTCATCTGTGGAATGCACCACTTTCAGTATTTTGCCAATTACTCGAGGGGTAAATTGCAATCAAGGATTTTTTTTAATCGAGTACTTGACTATAATCGAGGAATCTTTACAGCCCTATACTGGTAACATAGTTTTATATTATTAGATCACAAAGAAATGCCTATTTTTATACAATTAAATATATTTTCTCAACAACATATCCAAAAAACATATTTGTGTGTGTGTGTGTAAGCATGCATTATTGAGTTAACATGGAAAGACTGGTTTGATTTAGTGCAGAAAACTGGTGCAAATCATGAAGTTTAAAGTGAAAGTGAGCCAATAAGTGGTCTTCTACTGGCTTCTGCTGGCCATTCTACTTATTAATGAAGTCTTTTCACATGTGCTTTTGGATTCATTCATATTTAGAGTAGACACAAAAAAAATCACTTGTATAACAATAACTATTATAACACAATCATATTTTGTCAGTGTTTATCACTTCATTTGCACTGACACTTCACATAATTGCTAGTAATGTGGTAAATCATGGTAAATCACGCTAGAAACATGGTAAGTCATAGTAAATAATAGTAGAATGTGGTGTATCAAGGTAAATCATGTAAGAATCCTAGTAAATCATTCTAGAACGTGGTATATCATGCTAGAACATGGTAAATCATGGTAAACTATGCTAGAACAGGGTAAATCATGGTAAACCATCATAAATCATGATGAACTATGGTAAATCATTTTAGAATGTGGTATATCATGGTAAATCATGCTAGAACATGATCTTTTCCATCTATGATGTCAGTGGTTACATGCTTGCTAAATAAAACTTAATAACTTTTTATGCTTTTGTGCTTTAAGGCCTTAAAGGCCTTAATTGCTTGAAGCCCGATAAATGCTGCTTGCAGCTTTAATTATTATTATTATTATTATTTTGTCAACCTTTCGGGCACTTTTGGGGCCCTTAACATGCTCGAAAACTCTTGAAATTTTGCACACACGTCAGAACCCGCGGCCATCAGGGCCGGACTGAAGCTGGTACCCGGGCGTGGCAGGGGGGCTCGACAGCGCCCCCTGGAACGGGATCCAAACACGTGTCCATAAATCAAACACGCTTGCATGTAATAATATGAAACTCGGTACACATATAGATCTCATTGGGCCGAACAACTTTCGTGCTCTAAGTTTTACGCCAGCCAAACAGGAAGTTGGCTATTTAGCGTTGTTTGGAAACGCATGCTGTGGAATTTAATGTACTCCTCCTAGGGAATTCATCGATTCGCCTCCAAACTCGGTGTGCATGAAGTCAAGACATTGAGGATGCTAAATTGCGGACGGATTTTTGATATCTCGAACGGTTTGGCCGTGGCGAGGAAACAAATTTATGGCGAAAACATGAAACAGGAAGTGTGTTATAACTTCTGCATACATTAACTGATCTTGATGAAACTTCAGCAGTGTGTTCGTTGTAAGAGGCCGATCACATGGATGTGACTATTGTGAGTCAAAGTTATAGCGCCACCAACAGGCAGCAGGAAGTACATCACTTTCAAAATGCTTTGAAATCAGTGTCTTATTTTTACCCGATTTGCTTCAAACTTTATGCGTACAATGTAGACACACGGCAGATGTAAACCTGTGAAAGGATTATTGATATCTTAGATACTGTTGCCGTGGCAACGCATCAAACTTTAATATTATTTTTTGATGCTTTTGAGACTCTTAACATACTTGAAATTGCATGAAACTCAACAGACACATCACATTTATTAGCCCGTAGACATGTGCAAAGTTTCAGAAACGGGCGTGGTGGAATGGCTCAGTAGCGCCACCTTTAGTCAAAAATGGGGGCTTAGTTTTTCCTAGAATCACAAAACTTGGTATGTGTATTGTTCTCATCAAGACGGACAACTTTCTAATTTACATGAACCATCTCCGACCAACAGGAAGAGAGATATTTTGGTTTGAATGTGGATTTTCTGAAGAATTTTCTCTCCCTCTCTCTGTGTCTGTGTGTGTGTGAGGGGAGGGGGGGATTTGACTATTGCTTTTATATTGTTAATCAAGGTTTCAGGGGCTTTTGGGGTCCTTAACGTGCTCAAAAACTCTTGAAACTTTGCACACAGGTCAGAACCCACGGCCATCAGGGCCGGGCTGAAGCTGGTACCCGGGCGTGGCTGGGGGGCTCAACAGCGCCCCCTTGAACGGGGTTCTAAAACTTGATCCATATATCAAACACGCTCGCATGAATTAATATGAAACTCGGTACACATATAGATCTCATCGGGCCGAACAACTTTACCCCGGTCAAGTTTTACGCCAGCCCAACAGGAAGTCGGCTATTATGGGTTGTTTGGAAAACGCTTGCTGTGGAATGTGAAATACTCCTCCTAGAAAATTCACCGTGTCCCCTTCAAACTCGGTGTGCATGTAGTCAAGACTTTGAGGATGCTAAATTGCGGACGGATTTTTGATATCTCGAACGGTTTGGCTGTGGCGAGGAATCGAATTTATGGCGAGTAAAGAGAAACACGGAAGTGGAATAACTTCTGCATACATTAACTGATCTTGATGAAACTTCAGCAGTGTGTTCGTGGTAAGAGGCCGATCAGATGGATGTAGCTATTGTGAGTCAAAGTTATAGCGCCACCAACTGGCAGCAGGAAGTGTGTCACTTTCAACATGCTTTTGACAAAAGTGGGGGGGTTAGTTTTAACTACAGTAAAGAAAAAACAGTTTGTATATTGTTCTCATCAAGCCGGACAACTTTCTAATTTACATTCAATAGCTCTGGCCATCAGGAAGTCAGATATTTTGGTCTGAATGTGAATTTTTTTGCAAAATCAGCCTCTGAATTTTTAGCCACTCCTCTTAAACTATTTATTTTATTCGTACCAAACTTTTTCAACATGATGAAACTACATTAAATATGCTAAATTGTGAATGGATAATAAATATCTCAAATGGTTTTGCTATGGCGAGGGATTAAAGTAATGTCCAAAAAGGAAACACTAAAAATCTTCTAAAAATGTAATTATATACCATTTATTTCTATATAAAAGAATACAAATATCACAACTAAACCCATTTTATTCTGTTTTTGCAATTCAAGAAGAATGAAAAAGTTAAAACAGGCTATTTAGTGCTATTTGGTTCAACAAAAAAGCAAACATAGGGCTATACTGCCCTCTTGTGTCCAAAAGGACATCAAAATAGTATATAAAACTTTTTACCAGGTAGGCCAATATTGTATTTAAATATACATTTATTAGGTATGTGTCTGAGGATATTTTCCCACCGGTTAATCGACGTGTGACACGAGTGGGTGCTTTTAAATCGCTAATATAATAGTGAAAGAAAAATAATGATAATGTTGCACACACAAATCACACACATGTGGGAAAGAATGATGCTTTTAAACAACACTAAACCGCCATTAGGTGTCGCCAGGCATCCATCTTAATAAGCGAGTCATTGATTCATTCGTTCAAACGATTCGTTCGAATGAGTCGATCATGATTAAGACAGATGTTTATGGATTGATCATTCAATCTTTGAGTCAACCGATTCGTTAAAAATGCTGAATCGTTCAGTTATGAGAAAACACGTGATGGTTCTGCCGTGATCTTTGTTTAACTATTTTCGCTGCTGAAACAGAACAAAAACAGTCAACATTGAATCTAAAATGTAAGTGACTTAATTGTAACTGTTTATTAACCTGTTGTATGAAATCTAGGGGTGGGAGAAAAAATGTATTCTTAGATGCATCGCGATGCGGACGTGGACGATTCTGAATCGATTCACAAATGTCAAAAAATCGATTCTCTAAAAAAATATTTTTCTAATAACGTAATATTGACGGAAGGCAAAAGGCGGAACTCTAAGCGGACGTGCGTGCAGTCTGTGGCGCGCACATAACAGAGAAGTTTCTTCTGCTCACCAAGGCTGCATTTATTTGATTAAAAATACAAACAAAAACAGTAATATTGTAAAATATTATTCCAATTTAAAACGGCTGCTTTCTATTTTAATATATTTTAAACTGTTATTTATTCCTGTGATCAAAGCTGAGTTTTCAGCATCATTACTCCAGTCGTCACTGTCACATGATCCTTCAGAAATTATTCTAATATGATGATTGATACTCAAGAAACATTCATTATTATTTTAAATGTCGAAAACAGTTGTGTACAGTCTTTGATGAATAGAAAGTTCAAAAGAACAGCATTTATCTGAAATCTAAAGCTTTTGTAACGTTAAACACTACCGCTCAAAAGTTTTGGGTTAGTAATAATTACAATTTTATTTTTGGGGGAAATAAATAAAATAAATCAGTACTTTTATTTATGAAGGATGAGTTAAACTGATCAACAGTTACAGTAAAGACATTTATAATGTTAAAAATATATATATTTGAAATATATGCTGTTCTTTTGAACTTAACATTCATCAAAGCATTTTGAAAAAAAAAATCTGTACACAACTGTTTTCAACATTGAAAATAATAATGAATATTTATTGAGCATCAATAATCATTCTCTTTGGCTCTCAACGAAGGCGGTCGCATTTCTTACCCTCCTCTCCCTTATCTCCCCTGCTTTGCTCCTCTCGTCTCGTCTAGTCTACTGTTTTTGATCAACTGGTCTCTCAACGCAATTGACACCATCTTCTCGACGAGAAGCTTGGGTTCGGGGGAACCTGACTGCCCTGCCGGAACGTTCGCAGCTGGCTACACGATGGACGCGTGGGAGAGGTGGCGGGTCGTGTGTCTGGCGGCTCTTTCCGTGGAGGACATTGAAGATATCTACCTATTCGGAACCATGATAACAGGTTTTCTGCTGTTTGGATTAGGCAGTGCCCTGGTTTATCGAGGAATTAAGAAGACGGTGACAGCTGTCCAAAACCCCACAAGGCTGCCCGTCATGATTTTGTACCACCAGTCTGACAGGCGGGTCTGTGACCAGCGCCGAAAATGGCTGCAGGACCGGATGGCTGCTTGCCTGTGCTGGGTTACCTCCATCCCCCACTCCCCTCCCCTGTTGCAAGTCTTGTGTGTTACATATATACAGATATGCAATCACCCTCCCCCACCCCCAATCCCACGCCTTCGACGCTTTGTACCACCAGTCTGACAGGCGGGTCTGTGACCAGCGCCGAAAATGGCTGCAGGACCGGATGGCTGCTTGCCTGTGCTGGGTTAACTCCACCCCCCACTCCCCTCCCCTGTTGCAAGTCTTGTGTGTTCATGTTGTGTACTGATTATGTGCTAATGTTGCTGAGGTGTTTTTTTACTGTTCCCAAACTGTACTCCTTACAGGAGCATAGTCTGGTGGTTGCCTTTTTTTTCTCCTCACCTCTCCTCATGTTATGCTGTATTTTTTTTCCTCAATGCTCTGTCTTCCTGTTCTGTCTACCCCCTTGTCATATTGTATGTATGTTTGTATGGACAGGTTGATGGCTAATTTCGCTGGTACTTGTGACTAGTGACAATAAAGGCTACTACTACTACTACTACTATCATATTAGTATGATTTCTGAAGGATCATGTGACACTGAAGACTGGAGTAATGATGCTGAAAACTCAACTTTGATCACAGAAATGAATTACTATGTAAAATATTTAAAAATTGAAAACAGCTGTTTTAAATTGGAATAATATTTCACAATATTACTGTTTTTGTTTGTATTTTTAATCAATAAATGCAGCCTTGGTGAGCAGAAGAGACTTCTCCTAAAAACATTAAAAATCTTACTGACCCCAAACTTTTGAACAATAATATATATATATATATATATATATATATATATATATATATATATATATATATATATATACATATATATGTATGTGTGTGTGTGTGTGTGTGTGTATGTATATATATATATATATATATATATATATATATATATATATAAATATAGCTGCGAGCAGCGATGGAGGGCCCAAGCCGGCGGTACCGCCACCCCGGTGCCTTTAGGTAACTAAAGGCACCGGGGTTGCGGTGCCACCGGCTTGGGCCCGTAATCGCTGCTCGCAGCTATATTTATTATTATTATTATTATTATTATTATTATTATTTTGTCAACCTTTCGGGCACTTTTGGGGCCCTTAACATGCTCGAAAACTCTTGAAATTTTGCACACAGGTCAGAACCCGCGGCCATCAGGGCCGGACCAAAGCTGGTACCCGGGCGTGGCAGGGGGCCTCGACAGCGCCCCCTGGAACTGGATCCGAACACTTGTCCATAAATCAGACACGCTTGCATGTAATAATATGAAACTCGGTACACATATAGATCTCATCGGGCCGAACAACTTTCGTGCTCTAAGTTTTACGCCAGACCAACAGGAAGTCAGCTATTATGGGTTGTTTGGAAACGCATGCTGTGGAATTTGATGTACTCCTCCTAGGAAATTCATCCATTCGCCTCCAAACTCGGTCGGCATGAAGTCAAGACATTGAGGATGCTAAATTGCGGACGGATTTTTGATATCTCGAACGGTTTGGCCGTGGCAAGGAAACAAATTTATGGCGAATAATTCAAACAGGAAGTGTGTTATAACTTCTGCATACATTAACTGATCTTGATGAAACTTCAGCAGTGTGTTAGTTGTAAGAGGCCGATCACATGGATGTGACATTTGTGAGTCAAAGTTATAGCGCCACCAACTGGCAACAGGAAGTGTGTCACTTTCAAAATGCTTTGAAATCTCCCTCTTATTTTTACCCGATTTGCTTCAAACTTTATGTGTATAATGTAAACACACGGCAGATGTAGACCTGTGAAAGGATTATTGATATCTTAGATACTGTTGCCGTGGCAACGCATCAAACTTTAATATTCTTTTCGGATGCTTTTGAGACTCTTCACATGCTTGAAAATGCATGAAATTCGACAGACACATCACATTTATTATCCAGTAGACATGTGCAAAGTTTCAGAAACGGGCGTGGTGAGGGGCTCAGTAGCGCCACCTTTAGTCAAAAATGGGGGCTTAGTTTTAAGTAGAGTCACAAAAATCGTTATGTGTATTGTTCTCATCAAGCCGGACAACTTTCTAATTTATAGTCATAAGCTGTGACCAACAGGAAGAGAGATATTT